>NC_042999.1:71266468-71281468 GCF_006345805.1 Octopus sinensis | reverse complement strand
TTTTCTCCATTCTCGTGAATTCATTTCACCCTTTTTGGATAGACTTGCGACTGATGACGAAAAATGGATCTTCTATAGAAATGTCAAATGTCGTAAACAGTGGCTTGGTAAAAGGGAAAAAAATTCAACAAAAACGGAGAAGGAACTTCATGGGAAAAGGGTTCTTCTCTCTATCTGGTTGGATTGCAAAGGAGTAATTCACCTTGAATTGTTATCACCTAATGCAGCAATCAATGCTGAAGTCTACTTTCAGCAATAAGAACGTTTGAACCAAGTTTTGAAGAAAAAGTCCCGCTTTAGTGAACCGAAAAGGAGTGATGTTTCAGCAGGACGATGCGCGACCCCACAATGCAAAGATCATATCATCCAATTTATTGTCCCGACCTTGCTCCTTCAGACTACCATTTGCTTCGTAGTTTACAGAACTATTTGGGGGACATAACTTTCGCAAGTTAGGAGGAGGTCGAAACTGACATTTCAGAGTTCTTCACTTTGAAACAAAAAGAGTTTTACATTGATTGGATTAAAAAAGCTTGTAAATAGATGGAAGGAAGTCAAATAATCAAGGAAAGTACGTTGATGATTAAATTTCAATTAAATATAACATCTGATCACTTGTTTTCTTTATTCAAAATTCGGACAGAACTTATGGGATGACCTGATATATATATATATATATATATAAACATACACAAATATATATATACATGCACACACATATTTACATATGTATCTGCTTCTATCGCATATATGTATATGTTCATTTGCATACAAACACACATATGTGTATAGATCTGTGTACGCGCATATATGCGTCTGTGTGCGCGTGTATGTGTGTGTGTGTGTGTGTGTGTGTGTGTGTGTGTGTGCGTCTGTGTGTGGTGTGTGTAGATACAATCGTATTTTCTAATACATTTATATATGGAGTTGTAGAGTTAAATTAGAATAAGTACTACCGAATAGATTGCAAGTCTTTGAAACGTGGGCATAGAGAAAACTTTTGAGAATTTCATGGACAAGACATAAAAGCGATGATGAAGTACTTGCAACAGCGGAAAGTAAGAAATTTTATTAGGCACCAACAAAGAGAAAAAAGAACTATGATACTTAGGACACTTAATTAAAAAAAAATGATGTTATGTGTTACAGACACTGTGAAGAAAAGGTGAAATGAAAGAAAAGAGAGAAAGAGAGAGATGGGTAAATGAAGAATAATGCGGAGGGACAATATAAAAAATTGGACAGGCATAATATTGAATAATGTTTAAGGACGGTACAAGAAAGTCTGATATGGCGATCCATTGTTTTCAACTTGTGAGCACAGAAAACATGACCATGATGATGATGATGATAATGACGACCACTACGGCGGCGACGACAGTGTTGACGACGACGATGACGACGACAGCGACAACGATGGTGATAATGATTATATGTTATTGGTATATTCTCTTCGCTACTTGTCTATGATTTTTGTTTCATGTCTATTGGTAATTCTTTGAATGAAGCAGTCATGAAATATATGCAAAGTGTTTGCTTCAGGCATGAAAAATAAAGTCATTTTTTAAAATTCTTTTATTAGTTCCAATCTGAGGCAAGTGGCCATAGTGGAGCACGGTATATGCAATTGGTACTACTTCATCAATAAAATAAGGAAGTTTTCTACATGCTTCCCCAGTTGCATTTCTCGTTGTGAGGGTGGTTTGTCCGCAATTGCAGATATTAGAATATCCAGGTGCTTCTTGAATATATTTACATCCATTCCATTTAGAATTATCAGTTTTCGAGGGTAGATGGGTGTTTGTAAGATATTAAAAAGATGTATGTCTTTGAACCTTAGAGCGTTGCACTATGTAGTCTTGGTTTTCAGTGAGTATGTGTGAGACCTTCAGGACTATGCAAAGGATGCCGGTTCGGTGATTGATATAGTTATCAATACCGAAGTTTGGAACGAGTCCTTCAAGGGTTTACCATGTATAGGTTAATACATTAATTTCCTATTTTCTCTCATTGAAGTAGAGTTTTACTGTTTCAGTCTCTTCCAGTACCTCAGCTGTTGCATCTTCATGATGTATTGTTGGAATGTTTCTTGGTCTGTTGCTAGGTTAATATTGCTTAGCGACCATAGTTATGAGCAGTAGTTCAGGCGACTGGAGATAAATGCCCTCCCCCAAAGCAGAGAGGATTCCTACTCTGTTACATTGAATGATCTGAGAATCTGTCCAGCTCTTCCATAGAACATCATTGCGGTTTTGGTAAAGTGTAGATGAAAAAATGCATCATTACTCAAGTCTATTCCCCAGTCATGTACATATTGCGACTCTGTAATTACACTCCGTGCAACTTGGTTGTGAAGTGTTGGTAGCCTGATAGCAAAGAATTCAGAATGTTCAAGCGTCAAAGGGAACGTTACTATCTTGAGCCGACTTGTAGATTTCATTGAGGTCCTGCTGCAGATTTTCAGTATCACCCGGGATTCTTTATTGTTTCAAATACTTTTGTATCAACCGCATATCTGGTGAGAGTCGCTGTTTCTATAAGTGATGACATAGTTGAGTGAACGACTGCAAACAGCAATGCCCCATCCCAAGACACTTCCCTGTGAGATATCACTTAAAATTGATGTTTCACTGAAAGAGTTTCTGTCTCTGTTTCTGTCTCTTGACATGTCTAGAAGTCACTCTCCTACGTTTTCCGGGTTAGCATCACACCACCCTATAGTCAACTTTATCGAAGGTTTTCGCTAATCTGATATTATAAAACGTCGATTGTCAAATGATTGAGCAACTGTTTTAGCACCAAGTCATAGAGCTGTATGGAAGCTTCTACCAGGGTGAATGCCAGCAAGTAATTTTCTTCTAAGAATCTGATCAGTTTTGGTCAAATAATTCGTCCCAAGATTTTACCGATATTTGAAATCAAAGAGACAGGCCTGTAATTTTTAGCGACAACACTGCTTCCATTTTTATACACAGAGCATATTATACATTCCTTCAACATTTTTCAGGGATTTTCCACTTGCCAGAAGTTTGAAAGAGTATCTAGAGTGGCTTGTTTACATGTTTTTAGAAGGCTTGAAAGAAATCCGTCGGGGCTCGATGCATTTCAGTTCATTTCCTCTATGACTGATATTACATATATCTCTTTTATATCGATATATTCGTTGCTTATCAGCTTGCTGTATAGAATTATTGCGCCAAAGAACCTCTCTGGCTTCTTTGCCTGCATGCGTTCAAGTGGGGAAATGGAAACACCTCTGAGTAACTCATTAAGTATTTCACTTATTCTTTTTAGTAAGCGATATACTATGAATGATTCTCGAGTAAATTTGTAGACAATTTTCGTGTTTTTTTATATATCCTCTATAGTTTTGAGTTTCTATCTGATCTATTTGGTATCCTTTATAACTCTATTTTCTCTTTCTGATTTTTCCCAATCATGAGAATGCCTGATTTTGTACTGTGTTTCTTGGAATGTTCTTATTAGGCAGGATTGCTCAGTGTCTCTTAATTGACCTTAACTGTCAATTAACAGACTGTGCTCTACATGTCATAAGACCTCTCCATTCTTTGGGAATTTATACATTTGTACTCATTGGTCTTTCCTTCTGGGACATATTTAATGTATACCGCTTGCATAATTGACATAAAAAAGGTAAATATATATCTTCTGTATACTTATATATATTTCTCTCTGCTTCATGCATTGGATATTATCATTCTTATGCATAAATAAAAGTACAAGGATGTTACAGAAGCCAGTGACATGAATTTAAATCACAAAGTCAACGGAAGTTTTACTGAATGCCGTATACGATATTTATTTTCCTTATGAAACTTCTTTCGGGGACTTTTATTCCCTAACAGCAATTATTTATGATTATGTATGAAAAGGGGAAGATAATTGCAAATAGTTAAGAATAAATTCACTATTGAAAAGGCAAAAACGAACACCATCTGCTCTTTTTCCTTTCTTTTTTTTTTTGTTTCAGGGGCGCTAAATAGCTATGAACATGTTTTCACCACAAGTTGCTCTCATCGGAATAACACTTTCCGTCGCGCCTCGAAGCAAATGTCAGCAGTTTAACACAGACATAATAAGAAAAGTGCATTCTTCATCTAAGATAATTTGAATTCGATATGTGTGAATGCATACGTGCGTGTATGTGTGCGTACATGGATACGTATGTGCTTGTTCGTGTGTATAAATATCTATGGTCTAAATGAAACGATACGTGGGAACATATCATGTTATATACAATTTGAACTTTGAGGTGTCAAGTTATTTAAGACATTATTTATATCTTATCATATTACAGCTTTGAAAATTCAATTTGTTCATTAGACGTCGAGCAATTCTTTGTTCTCTCGTTATATTTGCGCTGTAATTATCTCTATATATGTCTACATATATATGTATAATATGTTCATGCACACACACACTCACACACATACAAACAAACACCCACATACACACACTCACCCACATACACACTCACACACAAACACACATGTAGATATATATATATATATGTATACATATATACAGCTATGCGTGTACATGTGTGTGAGTGAATATAGCCTAAACAGAAATTCATGAACAAGAATAAACACTCTAAATACATGCACACAAACGTGCACATACACACACACACACACACACACACACATACACACACACGTAAAAACACACATGGATATACATACACACGCACACGGATACGCACGCGTACACACACCCCGCACGCATACACACATACACGCACATACAATCATACTCTAAAGTAATTGACATGGAGAAATTAGTATGCAATTGTATAAATATGTATATGTATGAGTGTACGTAACTATATAAGACAGAGAGACAAATAGATAGATAGATAGATAGATAGATAGATAGATAGATAGATAGATAGATAGATAGATAGATAGATAGGTAGGTAGGTAGGTAGTAGGTAGGTAGGTAGGTAGATCGATAGATAGATAGATAGATAGATAGATAGATAGATAGATAGATAGATAGATAGATAGATAGATAGATAGATAGATAGATAGATAGATAGATAGGTAGGTAGGTAGGTAGGTAGATAGGTAGGTATATCGATAGATAGATATATAGATAAATAGATAGATAGATAGATAGATAGATAGATAGATAGATAGATAGATAGATAGATAGATAGATAGATAGATAGATAGATAGATAGATAGATAGATAGATAAGTTTCTTTATTGGCCACACAGGGCTGCACACAGATGGGACAAGTTACAAGGTAGAGCTTTTCTTTTGGAGGATGAAAAAAACAAAAAACAAAAGAAAGAAAAAAAAACAAAAAAAGGGGTGGCGTAGGTTTTCGATCAAGAGGGATCGTAAAAGGGAAGAAAATAACAAGAAAAAACAAAAAAATAATAAATAAAATAATAAATAGAAAGAATAAAAAGAAAAAAAAAGAAAAGGAAAAGGAACAAAAGAAAAGAGAAATGAAAAAAGAAGAAAAAGGGGGAAAAAGGGGGAAGAGGAAAAAAAGAACGATTAATAGGGATCGTGTATCACAGTGTTATGATATATGGTGTAAAGGGGAAAGCAAGTAAAGTTTATCCGTGGGAAGAAAAGCCTACGAAAAAGACCACGGTAACCTTGGTCAATATTGTTATATGTTACCACATTTGTTTGCAAGTGGGTAACCCTCTGTTTTCAATTTCTGGGTTCATAGGATTATGCTCAAGGTGGCTTCGTCATTCATACGTGCCATCCTTGCTACATTCACCCATCTTTTTTTAAAACATTCGCTAGACAAAACTTGCCTCTCTACTCTCACTTTCCTTTTCAAGTGGTACTTGAAGAAGTTGATAAGAGATTGACCAGAGAGGAAAGTGTTTGTCTCCAATCCTTTCAGACTATATTGACGATAGACTCAGCTGATAAACCGACTCGTCCCACACGTGACAGCAGTTGTTCGACACAAGCCCACAAGTCGGAAATTGTTGGACACTGCACGAGTGCGTGCAGAACGGTTTCGTCGCTCTGACCGCATCTCGGGCAGGTCGGCCCCGTGTTTCTCGAGCCGTGTCTGTAGAGCTTATCCCGAACGGGTAGCGCTTCTCGGTAGCACTGCCAGGCCAGGGATCTCTGGAAGTTGTCCATGGGCCCTGGCCCGAAAGTCGTCCTGAACAGGCGGGTCAGGTACTCCTCGTCGACGTCCAGGTTCGCCCCGAGCTCGTCGTCGTACCTCCCCTCCACTAATCCCCTATAGAATGCTTTGGTTGTGTTGAAGTCACTCAAGGTCGACCCGGGACGGCAGAGTTGCTTGAGAGCAACGCGACACTCGCGGTGCCAATCGCCCTTCCTCGGCCTCTTTTTGATCCACGACTGCAGTTCGGTCATGGAGACGAGCTGCGGGAAAGCGTGCCTCACAAACGGCGACCACACCTGTTCACCGTCGTCTACATAGAGC
The DNA here is from genome assembly GCF_006345805.1 of Octopus sinensis. NCBI lineage: Eukaryota > Metazoa > Mollusca > Cephalopoda > Octopoda > Octopodidae > Octopus > Octopus sinensis. Next base: position 71,275,014 of record NC_042999.1, on the reverse strand, counting down.
CAGAGATGTCGCAGTCTCAGCGCGTGTCTGCGCATCATCAACCACGGCATGCCCAGCCCTCCTTTTAGCGGGTGTTGACAGCAAATGGATCGCCTGACCATCGGGATGCATCCTTTCCACAAGAAGCGAAAGAGAATGCGTTGTAGTTTGGTGATGGTAGGGTCGGGACAAGGTACGACGGTCAGGCGGTAGTAGATGACGGACGCGATGTACGTGTTCGCCACCTCCGCCCCGAGCTCAGATAGATAGATAGATAGATAGATAGATAGATAGATAGATAGATAGATAGATAGATAGATAGATAGATAGATAGTAGATAGATAGATAGATAGATATTGATATTGATATAGTCATTATCTGGGCTGATATATTATTGCTATAATTTCATGTCTGAATCATGACTCATTCATTAGACTACATAAGAGCAGTTCCTAGTAAGTGGAGAAATTATGGCGTTCATGAAGTTCTTGGACGTACATAGTAAGAAGTACTTTTGTTTAGATAATTCACAGAATTTTCATGTTTTTCAGCACGAGACTTTTCTCAGCCGTCAAAAGATGTATCATTATCATTTCGATCAGTATCATTCTTTTTAAAATGATTCTTTTTCAAATGACAAATATAATATGGTTATCTTTTCTGTAAGTCCAGAAAGAATAAGTATGGTTAAATAACACAGCTCCGAAAACACTGAAGGGTTTTAACTTAGTCTGTGGTCCCAAAAGACAAATATGAATTTCACGAACTCCCCTTCTGGCCATGATTAGCAGCGGTGCTTCGTTTTCTTGCGATAATGTGGGGGAGATGGGGAACGAGCTAGAGTGAGGGATTGCTAAAGACAGAGAAAAATACAAGAAAATTTAACAAAGATTAAAATAAATGAACACGCTCCAAGAGAGCGTGCAAAAAAATCATGAGGAGTAACCCATTCACCGTACATCAAATTTGATGTGCCATGACTGTACTGACTCTTTATTATGGTTTAGATATAGAGTTATTTTCCAATTATTCATAGTCACTTTTATGAAAATTTTTGTTATAGATTTTTTTAGTCATAAAGCTCTTCAATATCAAAGTATTTGGTACACTATCTGGGTTTTATGAACAACTGATCTTTGCATCTATATCTTCTCCTTCCACATCCTTTCTTATCTGTTGGTTACAGAAATAGAGGTCTTTTGTGTGGTAATAAAGGTGAGGATACATATTTCGGTTGTAGACATGTAAGAGATTTATAGTTTTTTTTTCAATGTTTCTGTATATTAATTCTTAGTAAGCAGTGAAATTATCTTTTGTGTAAGCCAGTACGGACAATTACCGGGATTTTTTTGCTATGAGGTTGTACTCATTAGTTAGATCCTGGCGAATATATGACAAATATTTTCTCCAGAAATTTACAATCCCCTCAAGACCAGGTAACTTCTAATTCTTAATCGACTTGATAACATTTGAATTTTCAGTGATGCTTATATTTGACCATACGCGGCTATTTATATTATTTTAATTCTCTTTCGTGTATTTCACTTTCTCATATGTTGCTCCAAAAATTTTCAGCATTTTTTTTTCACTTGTAAGTGGTTAGTTAGTTGGTTGGTTGGTTGGTTGAATTCTATTTTTGTTTCTAACCTATAATATCTCTTTAGACCTTCTTTTGCATCTTCTTCAGTGCTCTTATTGTTTTGTATTAGTGCTTCTTTCGCTGATGTTATATCAATCAACAATCTTATGTTGAACCTTCGCTTTAGTTGTTTCCTTTTTCTATTTATTGGCAATTGTACCTTTTTTCCATTTCACTCAGGAGAAATAGGTCTTCGTGTAACCTCCTTATCTTCTCGATCCTATCGATTCATAGTGGTTACTTCCTTTAATTTTGGGATTTCTGCTTTATTACTCTAACCATCACTTCTATTGTTACTAATGTAGGATAACATCTTAGTTCATTGATATTTGTTAAATGTAAGTTTGTCCTCAGCGTGGATAGTTTCTTTGGTTCTCTGTACTATCTGCAGTAGATTTGCCATCTAGTGTATACCAGAAGTATACACTAGATTCTTTTGTATCCGATTCTCATTTTTAATTTCGTTTCTGGAGGATCAGATGTTACTAGATGCCCTCAATGAAAGGTATCCTCGACGAGGAGTTTCTCTAGTCAATCTTGTATTGAGCTTGGTCCAGTATCTAACTTTTGAACCTTATCCTGGTCACGATGATTGAATAGGGGAAACGATCTAAGTTTCCTTTAATCCATTTTTCAACAGGCACAGTTTGATTCATAGTGCGGATTTTTACCATTGTAGTACACTCGTTTAGCTTGAGATCATCCAATATCTGAGGTCCCCAGCCAGAGATATTTCTAACTATGTTCTAATTCTAACAGTACTGCATACAAACCATGCAGGGGAGATTTTACCATCCATCTCTGAATGCACACATAACTGGCAGCTCACAAGTTTTTCTTTCTTTATTGTTAATACAATTTTTTTAGTGTATATTGTCCTCTTTATATATTTACTTGAGAATGTAGGGTTTAGATTGAATAATTGTCCATATCCGGCCCTAGAGTTCTGGTTTATGCTTTAATCCAGCCCACAACATTGAATGATCTTTATGCTCATTATATATTTCATTCCAAAAACGAAAAACCTGTCAAACAGGTTCTGTATATTTATTGCTTATAGTAGAGAGTTTTAACAGCAGTAGCTTATGCAGATGAATTTTTTTAATTTATAATTTTCTTAATTTCTATGTGTTCCAGAAGGAATGCATAGAAATCAATTGCCTTAAATTGAGTAACCACGCCTCGCCCAAAACAGTATTCTTTAGGCTTACTCTATATGCCTTATACAGGTGTATAAGGCGCATAGTGTAAGCCTAAAGAATACTGATTTGGGCAAGGCGTGGTTTCTCAATTTAAGGCAATTGATTTCTGCAATTGATATCTGTTACATGTCTATCTTTCAAAAATAGCTTCATGAGGCAGAGTTACGATTACTTCTACCACCTAGCATATTTCAGTTATCCTTTACCTTTTACTTTACCTGTTGCTTAATTCAGTCACTGGACTGGGGACATGCAGGGGTACGGCTTACAGCATATTTTTTTACCAATTTGAAAAAATTACGGACTCTCAGACTTTCTATACAATAGAACTAGTATACAAAGAAAAGGCCGAAAGATTAACAATATATCTAATTACATAAAAGTTACTACTGACAAATTCAGTATATCGAAACAGGACAAACATATAATAAATACAATAAAGAAAGTAATGGTGTTGCAAATTTCTAAAAACGTGTTGCCTAATTTGCATATTGAGCGATGAATATATAATTAGCATATTTGGATATTTTATTACAGATGTATAGAAATTAAACTAACTAGAGTTAACCAGTATACCAATGTGTTACATTGACCAGTGTGCTACATTCATAAATAAGCAGAACTTGGGTTACTTAGGACAAATGCAGACATTCACACATGGAATTCTTACCAAAACCTGTATTTTTAAGAACTGTGAACATATATTTGGTTTGATAATATTATGAAAAATATGTGAAAAGTATGACACTTATGTTTTCTATCAAGTTATGTACCAATGTCTTTTTTAGGGCGTTTTAAAATCACAAAATAATAATAATAAGAAGAAGAAGAAGAAGAAAATTTGATAAATTACATTTTCATAGTAGACGCCTTTCCTTTTGAAATCAATTTCATTCGCGTTTCTATGATTTACGTAAGTTTCTTTCACCGAAGTGAACTTTGCTCTCCCTCCTTTTCGAGGTCGGTGTAAATTTCAGGTTACCTACGATTTAACGTTAGGACCTTACTCAATTAACTCAAAGCTTTACTGTAGCTATACAGGTACATTCTTCTTCTTCTTCTTCTTCTTCTTCTTCTTCTTCTTCCTCTTGGTGTTCTTGTTCTTACTTTTGTTGTTTAACGCCAACTTGGCCCTGATCGAGCAAACCTATGATCAAATGCATTCTATTTGCTAAACGTTTTCTGCGTTAGTGTACCTTGGACAACATTATCCAACGTGTTCGTGTTCTTCTTTAAAAAGGTGGACTGTTATCAGAGAGAAATTCGACAGCTATTACTAGCAAATTGAGTGAACACCTAGAGGTTTTCCTGTCGGTTCATTTGTATGTAGATTGGAAAAGACACAAAACAAAGAAAAACAAATATAATGAACGGATGAAATTGATAAGAACAGAAGAGAAAATTGTAAGGAAAATAAGAGCAGAAAAAGAGAATGAAAAGAATGAAAAGAAAGATAAAAGAAAAAATAAAATAATGGGCATGTGGAGAAAGCATGAAAAGGGGAAAAAGAAAGTATAGGAAAGAGACAAAAAGGATAGATAGATAGATAGATAGATAGATAGATAGATAGATAGATAGATAGATAGATAGATAGATAGATAGAAAACTGCAAGAAGAATAAGAGAAAAAATAGGAACGAACAAAAGGAAAACGAAACACAGAAAGGAATATAGAAGTTGTTAAAAAGAAAACTAAAAAAGTTTGTAAAAACCATATAAATATAGATCGTAGTCTTATCAGATATACAAAAATAGCCAATTCAACACACTACAAACTAGCAGCATACAGATTCGTTGTGGCTAGAACAGCCTCTGCTCCGCTGAATCATGTCTTTACTGTACTCTACGTCTAGTCCAACCGTTCGATCCGTCCCAAACATTTATTCTCCTCACTTCTTAGATGTTATAAAAAAAAAACTTTGATCAGTTATTTCTCCTTCATAATTACTACCCTGTAAACAGTCTTCCCCGACAACAAACTTTCTGTATCGTGTGTAACCATCAACACATGGAATGTAAGTAGATCAGATCGTTCAAACTCAGACTATACACTCAATGTCGGTAGGATCCCCTGTCTTATCGCAGGCTCTGTGGATCATCTGCTAGGGTTCCCTCACAGCGCAGCAAAGAGAGCAAGTGAATGAAGGTGAAAGAAGAAGAAGAAGAAGAAGAAGAAGAAGAAGAAGAAGAAGACGAAGAAGAGGAAGATGAAGAAGAAGAGAAGAAGAAGAAGAAGAAGAAGAAGAAGAAGAAGAAGAAGAAGAATCGCCCTCAACGCTTATTTATCTACTCCGTAAGGATGGAAGGCAGTTTTGACTTCAGCGAGATTTGAACTCAGGTTATGAGCCACTATAAACTGTGCAATGCGTTCTTTCCACTGCTTTAACACGTCGTCCATTTTCTTTTTTTTTTTTTCGATTAAAACACTGACCAGCAGATTTTAAAGACGAAAATTCGTTGAATGTATTTCCCTTTTTCTATGTTATTCGTTTCTGTCACTGGACTGTGGCAATGCTGGAGCACCACTTTGAGTGATTTAGTCTAACAAATTGCTCACAGACCTTATTTTTTAAGTTTGGTATTTATTCTCTCTATTGCTTTTACCTAGGCCAAAAACAAACCAAAACAAACCAACTATTGTACCTATCGTTTAACACTAGTTCATTTCTAACTGCAGTTCTGTGATCAACGGTATTCCAGTCATGATCATCACGCCTTATTCTAATAGTAACGTCTCCAAAAAAAAAAAAAAATTATCGAATGTCTTTTTTCTTTATTTTATTATATTCTATTTTTTAGACAATAGGATGTGGTTTAAGGAATATTTGATTGCTGTGTTTAGCAAACCGACGGACGGAAAACAAATAGAGAATAAACGTGGTGAAGAAAACATGGATTAAAAGACAAAAGAAAACAACGAGGAAAAGAGTGAAGAGAAAGTAATGAAGGAAAGAAGGAAGGAACGGAGAGAAAAAAGCTGAAATGAAATGCAAGGATAGAATGGAGGGAACATGGGGGCGTGGTTTAGGTTTACTTCATTTGTTATCAAACGTAGTAGTAGTAGTAGTAGTAGTAGTAGTAGTAGTGATGGTGGTGTTGGTGTGGGATGGTAGTAGTAGCAGGCGGTGGTGGTGGTGGTGTTGGTGGTGGTGGTGGTGGTGATGGTGGTGGTGGTGGTAGTGGTGGTGACATTTTTAGTTGTAGCTTTTTTTATTGTTGATGTAGCAGCAGCAACGACAGTAGCAGCAACCGCAATACCAATAGTAGCCGTAATGGCGGATGCAATTGTAGCGAGGCTTTTGATGGTGGAGTTGGCGATTGTTTTGGAAGTTCTGTTTTTAGAGCGATAGAGACGACGAGGATTTATGATGATGATGATGATGATGATGATGATGATGATGATGATGATGATGATGATGATGATGATGATGATGATGGTGATGATGATGGTGGTGATGGTAAATTGTCGTAGCAGCGGGAGTGGTAGCTATGCTGTTGGCAGGGTCACGTAGGGTAAGGTGGTAGTGGAACTTGTTAGGATTGCGATAATGATGGTGGTAACAATGGTAACGAAGATGGCGAAGGCAGCCTACGTCAGTATGGCGGAGGTGGAGCAGTCGAATCGGTAGTGTTTGTACAAGAGATGGAGGGAGGGAGAGAGGGAGGCGATATTAAATTTGGCGACGGTGTGGGTGGGAATTTAGATTAGCAAATAAAGAATGCAGAGTTTATAAGTGGAATGATGGAAAGGAGTGGAGGTTGTATTTGGAGCGATGGGTAGAATTGAAATCAGATGGGATGGCTGCAATGTTAGTTTACGCATGTGGGTACATATGTGTGTAAATCTATGCGTGGATAATATGCAACTATTTACACGTGTATATATGTGATCGTTCGATCATAGGAGATCTAGTTTAGTTTACACGTGATTAAAAAAAAATACAGTCACGCATGTGTTAATGAAAATCTGCTCAAAGTAAGAAATTCATGTCACTCTCAAGCACACTTTGCCTTATTCAAAACAGGTTAAGCACACTGGATAATGGATTAAGTAGTTAAACCAATTTTATAAAAATTAGTTCAGAAGTTTCAACTATTTTACAATGTAGCAGAAAATGGAATAGCTCGGTCTCACTGCGTGGTACCTTGGGCAGTGATTTCTTACAATATTCCTGAGCTGGTTAATGTGGTTAATGCCTTGTAAGGCAAAACGAAGCTTATGGTATGTGTGTGTATTTATATATAATAGAAATTTATTACCTGCAAAAATCAAACATAGTCCCTTACAGCTGTTTCAGTTCAGCCTAACAGATTCAATAGCAATTACTAAAATCATTATATTAGGTGAAATCTCTTCAGAGGCATAGAAAAAGATATACCGTTAGGTATTTTACGTATGGTATTATATATATACAATTTTACGTATTATATTATATATATATATATATATGCTATGTTGAGGCCCAAATATTCTCTAATTTCACTGGTCCCACTCCTGAACTATATGGTCGTTACATTGACGACATTATCGGTGCCACCTCACTCTCCCGTGAACATCTAGATTCCTTCCTCTCTTTCGTCCAATCTTTCCATCCAGCCCTCCACTTCACTTCCACTATCTCCAACACCTCTGTCTCCTTCCTCGACATTTCGGTTAGCATTCTTCACTCCACTCTTACCACCTCCATTCACTACAAACACACAGACTCACACTCATACCTCAACTTCTCTTCCTCCCACCCAGAACACACCAAGCTTTCCATCCCCTATTCCCAATCCCTCCGTCTACGTAGGCTCTGTAGTGACGACCATGACTTTGAGACTCAGTCTCAACGTATGGCTCACCACTTCACCCTACGTGGATACCCCCTCACCACTATCCACACCGCCCTTGCCAGAGCACGGTCCGTGGACCGTGTATCTGCTCTCTCTCCCCGAACCCGCCCTGTAGTCTCCCGCCTCCCTTTTCCCCTCACTTACCACCCCACGACCCTACGTCTCCAACGCACCATTCTTCGAGCTTTCCGTCATCTCCAGTCCGACCCGTCCACTTCACACCTCTTCCCTAACCGACCCCTCCCCTCTTTCAAACGAGCCCACAACCTTCGAGACCGTTTGGTCCATAGCTCCTTCCCTGACCCTACCTCCCAACCCGGCTTGTTCCCCTGCTCCCGCCCACGTTGCCGCACTTGCCCTTACCTCTCCAACACCACCCGCCTCACTAGCACCCACCATCGACCCTATCCCATCATCCACTCCTTCACCTGCACCTCCAGCAATATTATCTATTGCGTCTCTTGCTCTCTCTGCAATTCCTTGTACATCGGACAAACGGACGCCGCTTGGCTGACCGGTTCGCAGAACACCTTCGTGACATCCACCTTGCGAACGACACACCGGTCTCACGCCATTTCCGCTCCACCGGTCACTCCTTGCAACACCTATCTGTGTTCGGTTTGTCCTTACACAGAGGCCATCCGGATTCCCGTTTGCGCCGTGAACAGGAATTAATCTTCTCTCTTCGCTCTTATACGCCATTTGGTCTCAACTCTCCCCCCTCCTCATCTAACCCCCCCTCTCTCCCCCCTCCTCATCTAACCCCCCTCTCCCCCCCTCCTCACCTATCCTTCCCCCCCGACCCCTACTTCTTCAGTCCTTCATCCTTTCACCCCTACTCCCCTTCCCTTCTTCCCTCTTTCTCCCTCCCTCCTTCCCTCTTCCCTCTGC
>NC_042999.1:71253968-71263968 GCF_006345805.1 Octopus sinensis | reverse complement strand
ACTTCATGTTTGAGGCTCTGGTGAAACTGTGAAGTGTCACTAAGGCAGGCGAATATGAGTCTACTCCATTTTATAAAGGAAACAAGCTATAAGCTAATAAAGTTTATAAGATAATCGTTTATTCCTTTGCCATCTGTTTTCTTATTACCGCTCTGTACTTGACTAACTCTTCGTTCGCGATACGTCTGCTGACCGATTACCCCAACATACCTATTATTAGTCTTATAATTATTGGGGTCTTCATTTTTTTCTTTCTTTCATGTTGATCCCTGAAATATATGGTACTATTGTATTCATGCAGAGTGTTTTTTTGACATATTTATAACGAACGGTCACTGATCTGTCATCATTGGACATTCACAGTTTTCCTTTTTTCTTTCATTTTTCCACCATTGCATTCGTCCATACTTTTCCTATCATTTTTTTTTACTCTCCTTTTTCTCTCTTTCTTTACTTTATATTTTACTTGATAGAATGATGACAATAACACTGTGTAACAATTTCGTTTGTCTTTGGTCAGTAAGTGTTATTTCCTGTTTGTTTTTATTTAGAAATCAGAGGAAATGACTACTATTCCCTTCAAACTTAACTTCTGTGACCTGGACATCAATGTTTTGAAACTGACCTGTTTTCCATTATATTTCAGACAGATTCAGTGCTGACTTGCTGAAGCGGAAATAACGTTATAGCAAATATTCTGCTTTATACCACATATTTGCTTGTAAGTTACTTGACTTTAGCCACATGAGCATGTCTCTTAATGGTTGACAATATGTGCATCTCTGTTCATGAACAAGAGCAGTATCATAGACATGTGTTGGGAGGGGTTCTTTGGGGTTAGAATAAATGTAACAAAAGCAAAGTTTGAAGGAAATATTAACCTTCAGGTTAAGAAACTAGGAAATATCAGTTGCTATTCAAGGACAAAAATCGTGTTACACAGTGTAATTGTTACAAATTTGGGCATAAATCCAGAAAATTTGAGAGGACATGTAAGTGTTCAACTGTTAATTATATTATCGACCCCGAAAGGATCAAATTTGAACTCAGAGCGTAAAGAACCGGAAGAAATATAGTTAAGCAGGTGTGTATGACGTGCTAAAAATTCAGCCCGCTCGTCGCCTTAGAAATGATGACAGTCATATATAATGTTGTAAACAAGCGAGAAGAAAAATAGAAACTGAAAATAACAACCAATGAATGACTAATGATTGGTGTTGTGTGGCCGAAGTCAATCTGCATGAATGCAACAAACCCATAAATCCCAGAACCAAACATAAAAGAGAAAAGGGAAAAAAAGGTAAAGAAATTAAATCATCTCAGAATTACACCACTCAGAATTATTACATCCCTTGAAAGAATATCACGCGCGTGTGTATGTGTGTGATATATATATATATATAATGGAATAGTTACTGTGAAGCATTGTGTAGAATATATTGTATAAAATATCGTGGGTAAGGCCACAACAATGCGAAGTAAATGCAAGGCAAATCACAAGAAAACAATCATATGAATTTCCACGCATGTCTACTCCACAAACACTCACAAACACGCACATCTGCAACATTCGTTAATTTCCTGAGGATGGGGTCATAACCCCGAAATATTGAATGCAAGTAAATCTACATTCATTCATATATTTGTTTTCTTGTGATTTGCCTTGCATTTACTTCTCATTGCTCTGGTCTTACCCACGATCTTTTATACAATATACACACACACATATATATATATATACATGCATACATATACATAATTGTATGTATATATATATATATATATATATAATATATATATATATATAAGCAAAGAGAGGTCACCGGAAAAACATGCGTGTGTGTGCGTGCGTCAGTGTCTGTGTGTGCGCGCGTGTGTGTGTGTATACGGCGGGCTTCTCTCTGTTTCCACCAACCAAATCTACTCACAGGGATTTGGTCAGCCTGAGGCTATAGTAGAAGACATTGCTCAAGGTACCACGTAGTGGAACCGAAACCGGAACCATGTGTTTGGAAAGCACACGACCACACCTACGCCTATAGATAGATAGATAGATAGATAGATAGATAGATAGATAGATAGATAGATAGATAGATAGATAGATAGATAGATAGATAGATAGATAGATAGGTAGGTAGATAGATAGATAGATAGATAGATAGATAGATAGATAGATAGATAGATAGATAGATAGATAGATAGATAGATAGATAGATAGATAGATAGATAGATACATACATACATAAGTTTCTTTATTGGCCACACAGAGCTGCACACAGATGGGACAAGTTACAAGGTAGAGCTTTTCTTTTGGGGGATGAAAAAAAACAAAAAACAAAAGAAACAAAAAAAAAGGTGGCGTAGGTTTTCGATCAAAAGGGATCGTAAAAGAAGGAAAAAAGAACAAAAAATAAAATTTAAAAAAAGGGGAAGAGGGAAAAAAACGATCAATAGGGATCTTGTATCACAGTGTTATGATGTATGGTGTAAAGGGGAAAGCAAGTAAGGTTTATCCGTGGGAAGAAAAGCCTACGAAAAAGACCGCGGTAACCTTGGTTAATATTGTTATATGTTACCACATTTGTTTGCAAGTGGGTAACCCTCTGTTTTCAATTTCTGATAGATAGATAGATAGATAGATAGATAGATAGATAGATAGATAGATAGATAGATAGATAGATAGATAGATAGATAGATAGATAGATAGAATAGCGACCATCTAGTGATGGGTTCGATTTCTGGACCCGGTGACGCATTATATCATTTTAAAAGTCATTTTCCTCCTGTTCCAGGCTATCCAGCTAGAATAAGTATTCGTTCTCAGTTAGTGCAAACCCCCTCAAGCTGTGACATTCAGGATATTCCACTAGGTCAAGGATAGAACATTCGTGACGTCAACAACATGGGCAGCTAAATCAATTAGCGAAAATATGGTACAACCCCACAATTATCCTCGGTTCCGGGGGACGGCAGAAGAGGTGAGTAAATGTGGAAGTATATTGTCAACGTCTTTTATTTTAATTATATTTTTACTAGAGTAAAAAAATATAACTTATTTTCCTATACTTTATCACCATGCGAGTAACTAAAATGCCATAAAATCAGGACAACATGTTACCACCATGAACTAAAAAATTGCAAAGAAACTAAAAGAGATCTCTTCTAAAATCGTCATCCTAACAAGAAACATTAACAAAATACGGAAGCAAATCAACGAGAGAGGTGGTCGTATGCATAATACAAAATTCCTTCATCAGTACACAAGATGATGACCAAATGCATGTGATAATAATTGCATAAGTTTATATTTAAAGTTGGATAGTAATAATGAAGAAAGTATCTAACGAACGAAAGTATTCAATAATAAATGCATTTAGTAATTAATTTGGTATGGCAATCGCTAATATTGCTGAAAATTTTTAATTCATTTATAATAATGAGTTATTAAGAAGCATAAATAACAGCAATTTTATTATTTCAATTTTGCCGTTCAGAAGAATCAGAAAATTAATTTACTGTGAGCAGTGTGGAATATAACGTGATGAAATTAAGGTAGAAATAAAATTGAAGGGCTCTTTGGTATGGAAAGAAACAGCTAAGCCAAGAGGCTGGAGTTAAAGAGTTAAAAGTATAGGGGGTGAAGTGAAGAAGAGGCACAAAGCTAGATGGGAAGGGGAATAAGTACAATACGTCAAAAAACTACATACAAAGAGCAGCGCTTTGATAATACATTAGTGCGGTAAATGGAAGTGGACTTGAATGTGTAGCGTACATTTGAGTGAAATTCATCTCCTCTCTATTATGTATACTCACATACGAACGTAGTAGATAACAGCTAGCCTTTGGCCGCATTTTGGAGCCTGTTATGTCCACTACTCTGATTGGTTGGTACTGGCGCAATTTGTCTTTTGCTCTAGCGTGCGCCAATATACAACCCAACCAATCGCAGCCTTCAAATAAGGTCACGTGTGACAGCCTGTTTTCTACCCAACTTTGAGCCTACAACTCAAGCTTCTCATCGTCTCGACGTCTTTAGTTTCAGACCTTTTGAGGTCTAGCCACTGACCACACAAGACACAGCCAGTTCCAGCGACAAAACAACAGCAACACCGTTGAGACTTACCAACTTCGTCCAACAGCATTCAGCGACCTCCATCTCCGCCGCCATTCGGCCTAACGTCAACATCTCTCTATTTACGCAACTCAACAACCAACTCACAAAAGTTACAAACACTGCACTGTTCGTGAACTACTTCACCGTGGATCAACAGCGAATATACAAGTGACCCAGGCAGCAGCATCACAGCCACAACTTCACGTATGACATGTACCTCAATCGGCTCTGCATCATCGCCGCAACGTCTTGATACAGTATTTCAACTATCGTGTACAATTGGCTACAAACTGGTATTCTCATTCTTGTGTCTATGAACATTCTTCTAACTTATCATTATAGACTCTTTCAATGTTTTTCTTCTTCTTTACTATTCTTATCTGTACTTAACGCACAGGCATACATCCATGCCTATACATACACATACACTTTGTTCTCATCACGGCCTGTCCATTATTCTGTATACATGACGCATACACAGTCACACATGTTAATATATCAGTTAATTTTCTCTTAAACATTCTACCTGGTTGTGTCTTTCTTTTTCCTCGGCATATATATGCATTATTCTTTGTATATTTATTGTCTCGACCGTATGAGCTTTTGCCACTTCCTGGTTAGGGAAGCGGACCACCACTGTAATAAACTGGGGACCCCAGTTTATATATTCTATTTTTTTTTTCATTATGCTTTTTAAACACCTTTCTATATCCGTTTTTGTAATCTGTTCATTTTGTTTTTTGTTTTTTCTTATAATTTTATATATAATTGTCTTATTTTCTATTTCTTCCTTTATGTGTTGAGGTGTATGCAGCACTAAATCCTGCCCTTGTGTTGTAAAGAGTGCTCTCGTTTCTATTAACTCTTCATTCGTAAATTTTACTATTTCTTTTTTCTGACGCAGAGTGTCAGCGAAATTTACTGGTGTTGTTGATTATTTTATATTAACATCTTCACTATTAGATAGTAAGATATTTATTTCATTTTTATTGTTGTTCTTCTTTTTGTTGTTTTTGTTAATAGTATTCGCATGAGTTTCATTTTATCATTTATGTTGGTGGTGGTGGTGGTGGTGGAGGTGGAGGTGGTGGTGGTAGCAGTAGTAGTCTCGTTGTTGTTGTTGTTAGTGGTGGTGGTGGTGGTGACAGTGCTGTTACCGCAAGTGGTTGCAGCGTTCACTACCACGTCATTCAGGTTTGCACTTTGCGTGCATAAGTTCTTTTTTCTTCTAGCGTTTCCAGACGAGGAAAATGCTGGTCCATAAAGGAACGCGACCAGCGTTCTACAATAACATTTCTCGACATTTTTTAATGTCGAGAAGAAAAATATACAATATAATTAGGGTTGAAACTGCCCCTAGGGGCGAATTCCTCCCTTGGAAAAGCACGCAAACGAAAGTTGGGTGTCTTACACACCTTATTTACAAAAATGTACACAAATATGGGCTATAAATAGTCAAAATAAACGATTACCTTCGGAGCCGAGGTGACAACACGTCCGTCGATAGATAGCTAGCTAGCTAGCTAGATAGATAGATAGATAGATAGATAGATAGATAGATAGATAGATAGATAGATAGATAGATAGATAGATAGATAGATAGATAGATAGATAGATAGACTGAAAACATGAGAGATTAATGTACTGTGCATTGTGGATGGAAGAGAGCATGAAGGTGTATAGAAGCAATATCTCAGAGAATCGCCCATATATATTTACTATGATAAATTATTGCTGGCATAACAGTGTTGTAAGCCAGAAGCTAAGCAGTGAAGGATGAGGTGGTAGCATATACGCAAATTTACGTCCGTACAAACACATATACACACAAGAATTAATATATCTACACATACAAACATTCATGTAAATTATGTACAAACACATATACACAGACGTACATGTGTATTTATGTACATTTGGAAGTATACATATAACATGTTTCTAATTTACTATATTCCATTTAGATCAAATTTTCCGTTCAAATGCATTTCAAGAACAAATACTTCTCACAGTAAAAATGACCTATTAATCCATTTCAATAGAACTTAATCTATTCAAGTTTATTTAAAATATATTTAGAAAACAAAAGAAAATAACTCATACTTAACCACTTCTAAGCCAAATAGATTTTAATCGGACAGTGGAGTATAAATTCTTCAATTCTTTACTTTTCACACGATTAATTCTGCCTAATTTTATGATAGATAGATAGAGAGAGAGAGAGAGAGAGAGAGAGAGAGAGAGAGAGAGAGAGAGAGAGAGATTGAGAGATTTATTAGCCACGTAGGGTCGAACACAGAGGGAAAAATACAATGTAGAACTTTTCTTTTCGAAAGAGAAAAAAAAAAGATCAAAAGGATCGAAAAAGTTTGGTACGTGTAAACAGCAAAGTAACAACGTTCCGTCTGTAATAGAGTTCCCAAAAGGGGAAGTAAAAATGTAATAAAGATTAGATTTATCCATGGAAAAAAAAAAAGGGAGAGAACACATGAGAGCAAAGCGCTCTCTCCCTTCTCCCTCCTCTCTCTCTCTCTCTCTCTTTCTCTCTCGCTCTTTTAGATTTACAGAATGATGCTCAAAGTGGTTTTGTCATTCATGCGTACCATCTTTGCTACGTTCAACCACCTTTTACGGAAACTTGCGTGGGACAAAGCTTCCCCCTCTATTCCCACCTTCCTTTTCAAGTGGTACTTGAAAAAGTTGATGAGAAATTGGCCAGAAAGGAAAGTATTTGTTTCTAAACCTTTCAAACGAGTACACCACACACATTCTTTCACCATAGCTACCAGTACAATGAAAACTACCTTCCTACAGGAAGGTGGCGGGGCAATATTCACGATAGACTCGGCCGACAATCAAATTCATTCCACACGTGACAGCAGCCGTTTGACATAAGCCCACAGATCTGAAATGTTTGGACATTGCACGAGTGCGTGCAGAACGGTTTCGTCTCTCTGACCGTATCTCAGGAAGGTCGGTCCGGTGTTTCTCGAACCGTCCCTGTAGAGCTTATCCCGAACGGGCAATGCTCCCTGATAGCACTGCCAGGTCAGGGATCTCTGATGATTGTCCATAGGTCCCGGCCCGAACATGGTCCTGAAGATGCGGGTCAGGTGTTCCTAGTCGACGCCCAGATTCTCCCCCAAAACGTCGTCACACCTCCCCTCCACTAATCTTCTATAGAACGCTTTTGTGGGAGTAGAGTTGCACAAGTTTGGTCCCACGCGGAAAACCTGCTCGAGAGCATAATAACACTTGCAGTAGCATTTACCTATCCTCGGTCTCTGCTTGATCCATGACAGCAAATGGATCGCCTTACCATCGAAATGCTCCTTTCCACAAAAAGCGGAAGAGTATGCGTTCTAGTTTGGTGATGGTAGGTTCGGGGCAAGGTACGACGGTCAGTTGATGACTGATGCGATGTACGCATTCGCCACCTCAGTCTGAACTGAGCCAGACTCCGAGCAATTTAACCGGTCCGTCGGTCCAGTGTCCCACGCTGGAGACGCTGTTGAACTGCATGGATTTCTTTCTCCAGGAGCCAAGCTTCAAACCCACTGACTTATCCCGGTTAATAGACAGACAGACAGACAGACAGACAGACAGACAGACATGCAGACAGACAGACAGACAGACAAACAGACAGACAGACAGACAGACAGACAGATAGATAGATAGATAGATAGATAGATAGATAGATAGATAGATAGATAGATAGATAGATAGATAGATAGATAGATAGATAGATAGATAGATAGACCACAAGATTTTACAGTTTGAAAAGCAAGTATACCCGTGACAGACATGAATTCACTTAAACATACAGACACACACAAACGTACACATCTAAATGTGCAAGTGTGTGTGTCTGTGCGTGTGCGTGCGCGCATGTGTGTGTATGTGTAGTCCATGTGTTTAGGCATTTTTGTTTGTGAATATATGTGCTTATGAATGCTGTTGTGTGAGTATATGTGTGTGTGTTATTATGTGAGTCGTAACTAGTGCGAGAGAGGGAGAGATAGAATTTAAGCAAGTTTGAGTGATATGAGAGATCAATCAACGAATAAATCGGCAGATGATTCAATGAATAATAGATTGATTTAATAAATGAATGATTTTCTCAATGGACGAATGTATGAATAAGCAGATGGATAGATGGTGGGAGACAGAGGACGGATGCATACAAAGAAGAGATGGATCGAATGAAAACAGTGTGTGACTTGTCTGAATGCAACATGTAATTGAAATAAAATGAACTTCCGTATGCAAAAAGTCAAGAAATAGTCATGCACGTGTATGTATGTACATACGTACGTGTGTGGATGTCGGTGTGGGGCGGGGTGTACGTATTCTTTTACTTACTTCAGCCAGAGTTTGCGGCCATGCTAGTGCGTTACTCTTGGTGTGATAGTCAGCTTATTTCACTTCAACGATCCTCTCTCCAGGTTTGGTGCTAGTGAACCAGTGAGTTAAACAAAATTTCCCTTATTTGTGTTTCTTGCTATAAGGTGGATTTTCCAAATAAAAATTGGGCTATACACTGTTACAGTTTGAGTCCTGATGCTAAATGGAGTGAGTGGAAAGTTTGGTACAATCCAGTGGCGACAAGCTCGTGGGTATCTGTCTCAAAGTTATGTGCTTGACCCTCCAGTATTCTCCAAGTATACATATCCCTGCATATACATACCTTCTGCGGCTTCGCATTTGGGAATAGGGATTCTCCTTGTAGCTCATGTGTTGCACTAAGACAATCGTCTTGGTGTAATAGCATTGCGGTGGCCCGACCTCTTCTGTTCGTTTGATACTATGTTTCTAACAGTACTCTAGATGACTGAGGACATGTTCTCAACAGGGCCAACATAGTTTCCTATTTCCTTCTTATGATTGATCACAGAACCCAACTGCCCCCCTGCGCGTACGGGCACACACTCACACACACACACAAATATACATACATGCATACATACATACTCACATATGTACATACATACACATATAGGTTTATGAGTAAAAACAAAATAAATAGAGCTCGATATTGAAAAGCTAATATATCTTTATGTTTAGGTATAAAGATTTCCTGGTTTTCAATTTTAAATCGTTTAGCAAAAGTAAAATGTCTACTACACTTTTCTGCCAAGACATTTTTAGTTTTAGTGGATCGTCAAATTTTTAATAGTGCACTTTTTTCTTTTCTTTTTTTTTTTTTCGATATCAGTGTGAGAAGATGGACGAACGGAGGATAGAAAGAGTAAGGAAAATTATGTTAAACATTCATCTTACATTCGTGTAGTCGACTACAAGCATTAACGGGGTCATTAATTGGTACGTTTTATATACGTACGTTTATGTGTGCGTTTATGTACACATTTATACACATAAATACATACAAATACGAATATACCCAACGCATATATCAATTTTTAGCAACGGAAGCCGTACTAATGCCAAGAAGTAATCTTATATCCAACTTAATTTTTCAGAACAATAAATGCAACATTATTAGTCTTGAGAAGTCCTCTCATAAAAGCGTTTAGTGCATAAAAGCACACAAATAGATAGTTGCAATCGTCTGTCATGGACGCTGGAACTCCCCTATTACCTGATTTTTCATTCTTTTTCAAATCAGTGGGAAGCGTCCGGTCACTGCATGCCAGTCCCCTCTCTGTTATTATATATACAACATCGGCGTCTTTTCACAAACTGATGTCGCAAATAGCTAGCAAGCTTATTAAAAATTGGTTATTAGCGACGGACGTAGTATTAAAAGCAACAGGTTATCTTTGTATCCAAATTAACGTGGATCGCTTGTTAGAACACCGAATACTACGTTATTGGCCTTGAGCGTTCTTGTCATATAGACGCTTGGTGCATAAGAGTATACTTATA
>NC_042999.1:71168968-71248968 GCF_006345805.1 Octopus sinensis | reverse complement strand
AGGTTTCAAATGTATCTTAATGACTAACAATTGCCTAAAATCTACTTCTGCTATTCATAAAAGAACTGTTTTTCAATTAATCTAGAACATTAAAAATAGAAAAGTGAGCAATAGTCTCCTGAAGGAACTAAACGCGAGATAACGGAAAATCTCAATATGAGAATGAACAAAATTTTCTTTGTTTACAAAATAAATGCAGCTACTCATTTATCACCAAAAACATAGCTATCTCCTAAATCTGAATTCATATTTCTTTGGTATTCTTTATATTTATGTTTCTATGGCAATTATCCAAAGACGTAATTGTCACATCTTGAGTTAAAATGATTTTGTTGGTTGATATTTTTTGCACGTAGAATACTGGGGACAATATCGCCTTTTCTCATTCTTAAATTCGCACATTTAGTTCAAAATGATTTATTCATTCATTCAGGGAATACTTTAACCATATTTTCTGCTGATTTTTTGACACGAGGATTTGCAGTCCGTGCATTAATTTCTGCGCTCTACTTTGTAATTAATATAGTTTTTATTACGAACTTTCTTGCCATGTGTGTTCTCATTTCCATTACATATCGACGAATATTTTCCTATGTAGATTTTTTTGCGTGTATGTATTTGTGTGCGTGTGTGTGTGTGTGTGTGTGTGTGTGTGTGTGCGTGTGTGTGTGTGTGTGTGTGTGTGTGTGTGTGTGTGTGTGTGTGAGAGAGAGAGAGAGAGTGTGTATTGCATTTTATGATTGAGTAATGACTCCTTGTAAATGCAAAAATCACTTGATAAGCAAGAACGTAAAATGTACGCCCGATGAAACAATTAGCGTCATAGCCTTTATAATTTTCTTGTTAGCACAAGTATGTCTAATGTACATTGGTCATTTGCAGTGTATTCAGTGATTTGTATGTTTGCGATTGTTGAAGAGAGATTTATTCTTTCTGTATTTACAATATATTATCAAGCTAATTTATGATTGAGTGTAATGAGTATTCTGTTTGCTGTTTTGATAACGCGGTCATCTATTCTATGAGTAACGAACATTTATAATGCATAATGTATACCCGTTTTTTGTTGCTGTTGTTGTTGTTTAAGCCCCATGGCAGGACTTAGCGAGCAGACCTATGATGACAAACATTCCAGTGGTAAGTCACGCTTGTTTATGTGACGTATAGGTACAATTTTTTTTTATTTCATACAGTAATGTGTGCAGTGTATTTAACAGTTATTTCTACGAGAGCCTTAGTAGAAACTCCCAATGTACTAAGGATTTAGTTCGTTGCTGCAGTGATTATATTGGGGTCAGTGATAGCGCATCAATTCATACCTACACATGATTTGACATATATATATATATATGTATATATAAGGATGCACATGCTTACAGACATACACATACATATGTGTGTTTGTAATTGTATGCATTTTATGTATATGTGTCACGTGTGTATGAGTGTGTCTGGTTATGTGTATGCAGGAATCAAGGCACCATTAGTATCGTCAACACTGTAATAAGTAGTAAAAACAATCTGAAGCTGGTCTGTTACCAATACTGTTTTACTGTGAACATAGAATATATTAGCAAAATTCTTTAGACTGTATGCTTAAGTATAATCTTGTATAATAAATTATATTATTTTAGCTTGGCACTTATATATCTGGCAGCAATTTTCTGTATAGATACAATCATTTATTTCGGGAAACACTTTCTATATAGATACAACAATTTATATCAGGCCGCGTTAAGAGAAAACTGAAAACAAATATTAAAGAATAACTACATACGCAGTCTAAAACGTACATAGACATGTGTCTAAAAGTATATTTTAATTCATTGGTTTTAGTCATTGGACTATGGCCATGTTGGAGACTGCTTTCACGAATAAAGTACGTAAATAAATGATAATCTGCTTATTTATTTTTTATACGTTCCGGCAAAATCAAACGCAAATATGCCGCTATTGTATACATCACAGAACACTTACTCCCTTTTAGGACAACAGTGCCTTTAAAACAGACTTAGACTATTGGCGCAAGGAACTTAAGCTCCCGAATCTTTAAACCTAAACAACCACTTGTATGTATGTATGTATGTATGTATGTATGTATGTATGTATGTATGTAGAGGGTAGAAAAGTAACACACGAGTTGATATGTATAAGTAAAATAAGACAAAGTAGAAAATGCTAGAATATTTTTTATCATGAAGTACACTTTAGTACAGTTTTCCGTCTTTTAGACTTTTCCAACTAAGAGTAAAATAAGAAAAACAATTAAATTGGATATTTCCCTAGTCTTCAGATAGTCTGTCTGTCTCAGTCTCTCCCTTCCCTCTCTCTCTCTCTCTCTCTCTCTCTCTATTTCTTTGTGAATGCTTCGTAGGTGGGTAGTAGTAAATCTGAAGAAATAGCTTGGGTACAGAGAAATGATGGTTTAAGCAACAAAATCCAAAAACAAAATAGAAACAGACATCTACAATAAGCCCATTGACTCCAAGCAACATCTGCCATTCGACTCTTGCCACCCCAAACACACTAGAATGAATATCTCTTACAACCTGGCAAAAGGATTTGCACTATAGTATCTGATACAAGAACCAGGGACACACGACTACATGAGCTAAAGGATACACTCATCAGCAGGAACTATCCACATCACTAATTGATATAGGCTTTGAACGTGCCCTACAACTCAACATCCACGATTAAAGAAAGATTTACAAGCAAAAGCTCTATCATACATATCCACGTACAACCCCCTAAATGATCAAGAGAACTAATTTTCACAAATTTAAATATTCGTTGCATTCACAGTGGTGTATTCCGTTTTCATTTGCAAAGTCTCTCACTCTCTATTTCAATGTTTTCGTTTCAAGTTTTAATTCGGTAATTGCAAAACTCACAATTTATTCTATATTGTTAAAGTAAAAACATTATTTATTGAATGAATTTTTTTTTTATATACACAGCTATAATTTTTGTAAGAAAAAATTAAGAAGGGATTTTGCTGTTATGACTATTTGAAATGCTATAAACCTTACAATAATAACTATCCCGACCGATTTTGGCCATCTTTTTTTAACTGAAAAGCCATGGAAGGAACCTTTTCGATACAAAAAAAATTTATGGTAATATTTTCAGAGGAAAAAGTGAACAATTCAAGGGAGGTTTCTAGCACAACGTAAATCATCCTCCGTTTTCACTCTCACATGTATTGATGTTTTTTCAATATTTTTCTCCTATTAAACACATTTTATGGAATGATGATCTCGAAGTACGCGTGGTCCATTTGTGGAAAATAAGCAACAAAAACATTGTAATCTAAATGTTTGCCTCTGCCTCAGTCAAGCGAAGCCGTGTGTCTGTTAGAAAAACAAAACGTTTTCTAACATAAAATTATGCTATTAAAATGAATTATCGTTTACGTAACTCTTTTTTAAATCACTGTGGATAAATTTCAGCAAATATCTTCACGGGCTGTTCAACATTTTAAATCATAAGCAGAAACAATCGGGGGCAGGGAGTGGGGTTGCAAAGAAATCATAATTTTTCAAGTTTTATTTTTTATAGCATATAAATGTATTTATGGGGAGAACAATATTGAAAAGCATCAATACATGCGAGTGTGATAAAGAAACGAGAAGGATTGTCTTGCAATGTGCTAGAAACAACAACCAACTCTCCATTAAATCACTCACTATTCCCTCTGAAAATATTAGCAATTTTTTTTATTTTCTTGCCGAAGTGCAAAGAAAATTGCTCAAAATAGGTCCGGAGTGGGATGATGAGGGAGCAGAGTTGTAAAATAAATTTTCAAAACATATTTCATACAAAGATGCCCCACCAGCCCAATCATTTCGAAGGTTGTGATTTTTAAAAAATAGGGAAAATCTCCGTCAAAACAAAGTAGTCCCAACTTATTGGATCTTCCTGATCCGAAACTCCTCTCCCTACCCCCTTGGAAAAAAATGTCCACAAGTTTCTTTATAATCGTAATCATGCAGCTTCAAACGTATTTGTATAAACTTTCATTAAAAGATACCCATTTTCCTGAAAATTATGAGGGGAAACAGTCAGATCATGTGAATTTTCCGAAACTCTTCCCTCCACCCTCTCGGAAAAATTATTTCCCATAAATCCCTATATACTCAGAGGCCACAACATCTATACAGTATTTGTAGAAAATTTCTTTAAAAAGTATACATTTCAGTGGTTAGGGCAGCGGACTCGCGGTCATAAGATCGTGGTTTCGATTCCCAGACCGGGCGTTGTGAGTGTTTATTGAGCGAAAACACCTTAAAGCTCCACGAGGCTCCGGCAGGGGATGGTGGTGATCCCTGCTGTACTCTTTCACCACAACTTTCTCTCACTCTTACTTCCTGTTTCTGTTGTACCTGTACTTCAAGGGGCCGGCCTTGTCACTCTCTGTGTCACGCTGAATATCCGCGAGAACTACGTTAAGGGTGCACGTGTCTGTGGAGTGCTCAGCCACTTACACGTTAATTTCACGAGCAGGCTGTTCCGTTGATTCCGATCAACCGGAACCCTCATCGTCGTAACCGACGGAGTGCTTCCATATATATTTTCTGGATGTTATGAGGCAACAAATTTGGGGCATATATATCTGTACTTATGCCCTATTATTACATACGATTTTTTCATTTCCTGTTTATTTCATTCATTGTTTGCAATGTTCTCTCTACCCCCTCTCTCTCTCTCTCTCTCTCCGCACACACACACTGCAAAGATTACAGATGGGCTGCTGAATTGAAATCACTATGTTGTTTTGAGGGGAAGGTAAAACGTGACAAACTGTTTCAACACCCTGCGTAGTTGGACTTCCTTGATGTTTGTTTAAAAAGAGAGATTATGACTGTGATAAAATAATGAAAGCAAAATTTACTAAGCAAATGTGAACTATTATACAAAGAAATAATTAGACGTAAAATATAAAAATTATTGAATTGGGAATCAAATGTGAAGATATTCTTATGGGTCTAGCAGAAAACCGCCCGGAGGATGTTTCTCTTCTAGTATTATTTAATAAACACAATATATGTTTTATGTGCTACTATTAATTTAGATGTTTCCCTAGACCTAAACACCTTCTCCTATAAAACTTATAATAAGCCCAAACAAGAAACCTTCTTATATACATAAATACTCATGTTACATCCCACATTATAGAATTTAAAAACCTGTTAGGTAACATTAGTAAAAGAGTTTATAACCCCTCTTCCTCTAAATAAATTTTCGAGAAGGCAACCCCCTATTACAACAATCTTCTAGCCAATAGTGGCTTTAAAGAGAAATTAATATATAACCCCTCTGATTTTAATAAATATAACAATAATAATATTAATAATAATAGACCTAAAACTAGACCTAGAAAAATAATCTGGTTGTTCCCACCCTGCTTCCCTTGACGTAAAAGCTAACTTAGGTAAATATTCCTGTCTCTCTTGGGTAAACACTTTCCAGAAAATTACAAGTGCAGGAAAATATTTTACAGGCACCCAGTGAAATTATATAGCAGCTACCCCAGTATGAAAAACATCATTACACGAGAATAACACCAAGAGCCCACACCCAGTTGTAACTGTCGAGTCTAAGGAACCTATGCACTTGACCATATATGAGACAGATGTTAACACTAGATCATTACACTACCGATAGGAGGAGCTGACATGCCAGGGGAGCGAGTACTCACCAATGAGATCCAATACGAATCGAAACCACATGGTCTGGTGGTCTCGGAGCTAGGATGGCAGGAGTTATCTCCCACTTGCAATAAATATCGAGTGCGAAAATCTCACTGACTAAAGCAGCTCGAGGATGTGCCTTTCTGGGGTTAAATGGCAGTATTGTCGTCTCTTAGAGGACAGCCATATTAGAGTGGTCATAAGCAATACTTTCCGCTTTGTATACTGCTTTCTACCTCGACAGAGATTTTCTTATATGTGTATATATACACATATAAGAAACGATCTCGTTTCTTATATGTGTATATATACACATATAAGAAACGATCTCGTTTCTTATATGTGTATATGTGTGTGTGTGCATGACCAGGAGATAATAAAATGTCATAGAAGTTACAAATTATTTATATTATCCATATCAATAGTATTTGATTCATTTCAATAAGTCTACGTGGTTTGCTTCTGTGGAATATTTGTATGCAAGTCTTGCGTGTATATTTACATTTATAATGCTTCTTCTTTATCTGATGCAAAAGCCGAATTGAATTTTTTAGCTTTTCACACATACGCTAACGCTGTTACGCGTCTTCTTTCTAGAATATATGCGTAAAATTTCATATAAGCAGAAATAAACAGAATCACATGGGTTGATTTCCGTGTCTGGGCGATTCAATTTCAATGTTTTCCTGTCATCTTGAATTATTCAAATTATTCAAAAGCTTGTCTCAAGTTTGTTTCGTAAACCACGTACTAACACAGATACATACGTGTTTGTGTGTGTGTGTGGTGTGTGTGTGTGTGTGTGTATGCGTGTGCGTGTGTGCGCATGTGTGTGTACAGGTAGGTATATGCATGTATGCATGTATGTATGCACGCTTGTGCATGTGTAGACTTATATCCACATGTTCGTATATAATATTTTGTATGCATATATTATATATATATATATATATATATATATATATATATATATATATATATATATATATGGCACCAGAATGTTGCATGGTATTATTCATATAAATCCATGGGGTGATTACAATCAAAATAAGCAACAAGTATATCCGAGGTAATGTGGTACGATCGTTTCATGCTACTTCATTTTATTAAACACTGTAAGTATTACATCACTTTTAAAATGTCGAACAATCTTCAGCCACCTATAGAAATTTTCCAATCAAACGGACAATGCACATTCTTATCCCTATTTCGTCTGCCAACATTATATATATATGTATGTATATGTAAATATAAATATATATATGTGTGTGTGTGTGTGTGTGTGTATATAGTGTGTGTGTATATGTAAATATATATATTTATATACATATATATATATATATATATATATATATATATATATATTATATATACATATATATTATATCATATATATATATATATGTATGTGTGTATATATAATATATATATATATATATATATATATATATATATATATATATTTATATTATACATACATATATATATATATCATAGATATTAATGTATGAGGAACTTGCATGACCTAATTATCCTTGTATTCAATTTGCATCCATTTCTCTTTTATTAGACTTTGATCTTCAAACACTTAGCAAGACTAAGCCTGTTTAGATCCTTATTTAAAAGAAATAAGGTATAAACTATAACTTTTTTGTTAATATAACATAATCTTAATACCAAGAATAATTCATTTTTCATCCCAGAACAGAATAAGGGCTAAGAAAATGTTGTTAAACTACGATGTCTACCTACAAGTGACTTGAAAGTACTATTATGACAAAGGTTCATCAAACACATCTGGGCCTCTCATAAAGAAACTGCTAGGTTTAGACTGAGTTACGGCATGAATTTTTGTTAGTATCTGAATTCTGAACGCCGGGATTAGGACTCTTCATTGATTTCAATATCTTTTTAGTTTTCTTTTTAAGTCTTTGATCTATGGCCGGCACATCTCGAGATTCTTACCTATGGTAAGCTTATTCATATATATCGGGAAAACGTATTTGCATTGTTTACAAATCTCCACTATAGACACACGTGCGCACATATGCACACACGCATACACACAATAGTTATAGACTAAATTCTGAATTTAATAAGATTTTATGAAATATAACGAATGTAACCATGAGTTAAATGTTGTTTTAAAGTTTATGTGTGTCGGTGTGAACGAGAGTGTATGTGTGTGTATGTGTATTGATATGTGTATGCGTGTGTGTATATGTATACACACATATTCATACAAACACATGTATATATATATATATCTAAACACACACACACACACACATATATATGTGCATATATGCATAAATACCTTTAGACCAAGGAGTTATTTGTAACTGCGATTTCGTCGGGTTTTTTCTATCAAATTTCGCTGGTATTTTCATTTATTTACACTCATACTATAATAAAGTCAAAATTTAATTAAATAATAACATATATATGGTTTTGTTACATGATATAACTAGATATGTGGCTAGCGGCCAATATATCTTTTTATTTGTGTATTCGGCTTCTTATTCGTCAATCATTTTTCGTATATGTGATGCTCATTAATCTGTTACCAATGTCCACGAAACATGCCCATAAAACTAATACAGTCCATTAATTTTGCCCGCTTAGTGGAGGAAAACTCATTGTAACACCTTTCCTTTTTTTAACTTTTCATCAAACTGAGACAATACAACGGAGCGAAGGTACTTTACAATGTACTTTACTACAGAATAGAAAAATCTATTTTCGATCATATAATGTGTTTTAGTGTTTGTGTGTGAATATGTCAATAAATGAAAGAAAAACTAGGGGCAGAGAAAGAAAGAAAACTTGAGAAACTGAGATTTGTCTTGAAGGGAGAACAAGAGCGATATCAAGGCTTGGTATATTCCAGTTTAAGGCAAAGGAAGTATATTCATTTTGTTGTCAGTGTAATTTGCAACACGTTTTCGCCTTCTTTATACAATTCATCCCTGGTTCTACTAGTTCCTTCAATTTCGTCTCACAACAAACATCACCAACCAATCTTTAATCCATTCCTGTCTCTCTCTGTGACATTCCATTAACTTTATTTTCACTCACTGGCCTTACTGGGAACGTTACCTCTCTGTTAGATTTCATCAACAATTTCCGCTCTGTCATCAATTTCCTGACTCAAATAACTTTTTTCTCTCTATATTTTTATGCTATCCTTTTTTAATAACAACCCTTTTTATATTCTTTTTACGATGCTTCCTCCATTTTCAACTACTCCTTTTAATTTTTCTGCCACAGACTTCTCTCCGCGTTTTTCATCACATTTTTAACCATCCTGTTTTAATCTCTACCTTGTGATAAAATCCTTCCTACTTTACATACTCTTTCATGCATAAATTCTTTTTCTTCCGATAGTCTATCTTTCTTCTTGAATATTTTTGTTACATTTTAGCAACTTTCTAACTTTTTATCTGAATTGGCACCTGTTTTCGTAAATTATTTACATATTTTCACACCGCCGTTTTTCTCTACTGTCTTCCCCATTTTTCCTCCTTCCACGCCTCCCTTTCATCTATACTACACTCAAATCCCACTCTACCCACAAGTTCTCCTAGCTAACCACCTGCAATCTACAGTGTTTGCCCATCTCCCCCCCCCCCTTAGTTATCTCTTTACACAGATGTTCAGCTATACATGTACACAACACTCCATCACTTCCTCACTTCCTAAGCCCTCCCCATAGAACTGCTTTCGATTCCTGGACCGGGCGACGAGTTGTGTTCTTGAGCAAAACACTTCATTTCACGTTGCTCCAGTCCACTCAGCTAGCAAAAGTGAGTAACGCTGCGATGGGCTGGCGTCCCGTCCAGCTGGGGAACACATACGCCATAGAAACCAGGGAACCGAGCCCATGAGCCGGGCTAGGCTTTAAAAGGGCGCATTTATTATTATTTTTATATACATGTATATATGTGTGTGCGCGCGCATGTCTGTGTGTGGTGTGTGTGTGTGTGTGTGTATGTGTGTGTGTCTTTTATAAGGACAAGAATGACAGTAACTTCAAAATTTCGGCTTTTTTGCCTTCGTCATACTATACTTGGAATGTTTTTGATTTTATATAGTCTTTGTCAAGTTGTTAGAAAGGGAGAAGAGAAAGATACAAGGAAAGTATGTGTTTGTAGAGTTTCAGTCGATAGAAAGTTATTGTGAGGAAATTATATTTCGTTTGATGTAAGAATTCCGTTACTTTTTAAAGCTGTAACAACTGTTGTAAGTTATATTACCTGTGTTATGTAGTCACATCTGTCGCTTGTGTTGTTAGCGGTTTATTTATTGCCTGTTTTAATTAGTACGCATTGCCTGTTTTATTTAGTAGTATCTGTTTTATGTTCATTAACTGTTTAATTCATATTATCTGCTTTATGCTGTATTACCTGTTCAGAGATATATTACTTGCTTTGTGTTACCTGTTTTAAATTGTCACCTGTTTTAAATCATATCACCTGCAGTTATAGTCTCAATACTATTCCGGATTGAAACCAATAAAAACATTATTTAGAAGTGGAGAATAAAGTAGATGGAATCAAGTGTAAAAATAGGAAGAATTGGACCTCATTACGGAATACTAGAAGTAGTTCCAAGATAAGAGTTCCTTAGAGGAAGTACAATAACCTATCCCAAATTTATGCGTCAGTATAAATATGCAAATGATATAACCTGTGCCACATTTTTACCTGATCTTCTCTTTATAGGATTGTAGGTTATTGTAGAGAGTATTAGAGATGATTATGAAGACGAGGGCGGCATCTATTATGCATCTGATATAATCAGCTTAAAGTTAAAAGAACGTTAAGAAACTCCCAATAGATATATTGATCGTACGAATCGCTACATTATCCCATATTGGGCCGCTTATTCGTCACGTGTACATAATGCTATTGTTAATACTTTTAACATTATAGAACAAAATAGAGCATTTTTCATAAAGAAAACAGAGGGAGATTAATATCATAAAAGTAACCAATATACGACGAAAAACAGTTTCGTAATAATAGAATCACCTTTAATATCCACACAGAAACCATTAATTGAAAATATCCTGGAAAGCAGTGAGAGCAACCGACTGAGCCTTTTCAAAGATTGCATGTCATTATTCATGTGAATATCGGAAATGTTACAATAGTATATTTGACACAATCAGTGTTAACATTTCAGCATTCGACGATGTAATTCATCCGTTTTGGTAGTTGCATGCTGTTATTAATGTTATGGTTGATGATGTTGTTGTTGTTGCTGTGGATATTGTTGTTGCTGTTTCATTTATGGCTATTGTTATTGCTGTTGTTGTTGTTGCTATTGTTGATATAATTCTTTGTAATTGTTGCGGTTATATTTTCTATTCTGGTGTTATTATTTGCATTGTTACTCTTCTTGTTACTTATGAGGGTGAGGATAGGGTGGAGGAGGAAGAGAAATTGGACGACGACAAAGACGACGATAACAATGATGATGATGATGATGATGATAATGATGTCGACGATGTGATGGTGATCAAGATGATGATGACTGTGTATGATAACGATGATGATGATGATGATGATGATGGTAGTGGTGGGGATGACGACGACGACAACGATGGCAACGACGACGGTGACAGCGACAACGATGACAGCAACGACAACAACGACAACAACGACGACAATAGTGATGGTAATGATGATGATGATGTGGTAGTTGCTAGTAGTGTCAAATCTACTGCTGCAATTACTGTTACTGACTCTGCTGTGGCACATATTGTTACAATATTGGTATTACATTTATTGTTCCTCTTTCTCATTCTTATTCTTGCTCTTGTCGTCATTACTGTACATATTATAATGTCACATTTTAGCCATGATCGAACCATTTCGGCCATACTGTATCTAGAACTTACATTATCCTATATTTTTCATAATTCTTCTTACAAGTTTCAATTATTGACTTATGACATACTGAGGATCCACCTGCAAGAGTTGTTTAGCTGATCATATGTGTTTGTTCCTTCTCGAAGGATGCCTGACTCATAAGGGCTGGTTTCATTGGCGTATAGGATCCCCACCTGGACGGGATGCCGGTCCGTCGCAGGTGAGATGCTAGATGCACGAGGAAAGAGTAAGAGACAGTTGTGGCAAAAGAGTCAGCAGAAGTTCGCCATTACCTCCTGCCGGAACCGCGTCGGGCTTAGGTGTTTCATTCATAAACACACACATCACCTGGTCTGAGATTCGAACTCGCGATCTCTCGACCGCGAGTCCGCTGCTCTAACCACTAGGCCATGTGCCTCCACTAGCTGATCATATAGATTACATTTTTTATTTCAGTGTGATATTTATTGTATCGGTAATCATTTGTCAAGTCACTACGTTACTGAACACAAAGGGAGATGCATACACAACACCAGTTCATAGAACGGTGTAAACATGAACATCGATATATCATTGTTGCCGCATTTATCATCATTCTTGCACAATATCATGGTACTACTAATAATGTCATTTTGTCACTATACGAGTAGTTGTAGTAGCAGCGGCGACAATAGTAGTAGTAGTAGTAGTAGTAGTAGTAGTAGTAGGAGTAGTAGTAGTAGTAGGAGTAGTAGTGGTGGTGTGGTGGTTGTGTGGTGGTGTGTATTGTGGCGCGGCGCGGCAGCGGAGAAGGCGGCGGAGGCGGAGCGGAGGAGGCGGCGGAGGCGGAGGAGGCGGCGGAGGCGGAGGCGGAGGCGGCGGAGGAGGCGGCGGAGACGGAGGCGGAGGAGGCGGAGGAGAGGGGGAGCGGCGGAGGCGGCGAGGCGGCGGAGGCGGCGGAGGCGGCGGCGGCGGAGGCGAGGTGCGGCGGCGGAGGCGGCGGCGGAGGCGGAGGCGGAGGCGGCGCGGCGGCGGCGGAGGCGGAGGCGGCGGCGCGGCGGCGGAGGCGGAGGCGGCGGCGGAGGCGGAGGCGGGCGGCGGCGGCGGAGGCGGCGCGGCGGAGGCGCGGAGGCGAGGCGCGGAGGCGCGGCGGAGGCGGCGGCGGCGAGGCGGCGGCGAGGCGGAGGCGAGGCGGAGGCGGAGGTGGAGGCGGAGGCGGGGCGGCGGAGGCGAGGCGCGGAGGCGGCGGAGGCGGCGGAGGCGGAGGCGGAGGCGCGGAGGCGGAGACGGAGGCGGCGGATGCGGCGGCGGCGTCGGAGGCGGCGGCGGAGGCGGAGGGGGCGGCGGGGCGGCGCGGAGGCGGCGGCGGAGGCGGCGGCGGCGAGGCGGCGGAGGCGGGTGAGGCGGCGGCGGCGGAGGCGGAGCGCGGCGGAGGCGGAGGCGGCGGCGGCGGCGGCGGCGGCGGCGGCGCGGCGGAGGCGGAGGCGGCGGCGGCGGAGGCGGCGCGCGGAGGCGGCGGAGCGGCGGAGGCGGCGGCGGCGGAGGCGGCGGCGGCGGCGGCGGCGGCGGAGGCGGCGGCGGCGGAGGCGGCGCGGAGGCGCGGAGGCGGCGGAGGCGGCGGCGGCGGAGGCGGCGGCGGCGGCGGCGGCGGCGGAGGCGGCGGAGGCGGCGGCGGCGGCGGCGGAGGCGGCGGCGGCGGCGGCGGCGGAGGCGGCGGCGGCGGCGGCGGCGGCGGCGGCGGAGGCGGCGGCGGCGGAGGCGGCGGGGCGGA
Organism: Octopus sinensis; assembly: GCF_006345805.1. Classification (NCBI taxonomy): domain Eukaryota; kingdom Metazoa; phylum Mollusca; class Cephalopoda; order Octopoda; family Octopodidae; genus Octopus; species Octopus sinensis. Next base: position 71,235,649 of record NC_042999.1, on the reverse strand, counting down.
GGCGGCGGAGGCGGAGGCGGCGGCCGGAGGCGGCGGCGGCGGAGGCGCGGAGCGGCGGCGGCGGCGGAGGCGGCGGCGGCGGAGGCGGAGGCGGCGGAGGCGGCGGCGGCGGAGGCGGCGGCGGCGGCGGAGGCGGCGGCGGCGGCGGAGGCGGCGGAGCGGCGGCGGCGGCGAGGCGCGGACGGCGGAGGCGGCGGCGGCGGGCGGCGGCGGCGGAGGCGGCGGCGGCGGAGGCGGCGGCGCGGCGGCGGAGGCGGCGGGCGGCTGGCGGAGGCGGCGGCGGCGGAGGCGCGGCGCGGAGCGGCGCGGCGGAGGCGGCGGCGGCACCAGCAGAAGCGGCAGCAGCAGCAGCAGCAGCAGCAGCAGTAGTAGTAGTAGTAGTAGTAGTAGTAGTAGTAGTAGTAGTAACAGTATTGCTGTTCTTGTATTTGTTTTTTTAACTCCCAGATCACACATATGATCAAAGGCATCACAGCCGTCACCATTCTCTTTCTTTCCCTATCTCTCTCCTCTCTCTCTCTCTATCTATCTATATAATTTGATAGACCTGCATTCTTCAGCAGGGTGAGGCTTCCGCCGTTCATTGTTGCTTACAAAATGATACCCCAGCATGGTCGCAGTCCAATGACTGAAACGAGGAAAAGATAAACGAAACCAATTGTTGGTGATATAGTAGGCGAGCTGGCAAGGCGGCGAGCTGGCAGAAACGTTAGCACGCCGGGTGAAATGCGTAGTCGTATTTCGTCTGCCGTTACGTTTTGAGTTCAAATTCCGCCGAGGTCGACTTTGCCTTTCATCCTTTCGCGGTCGATAAATTAAGTACCAGTTACGCACTGGGGTCGATGTAATCGACTTAACACGTTTGTCTTTCCTTGTTTGTCCCCTCTGTGTTTAGCCCCTTGTGGGTAGTAAAGAAATAGATATAGTAATTATAAAATTTGATAGTGGGTGCTACTATTGTTATTGTACTTTTTGTTGCAAGAATTGTTCTTGCTCCCTGCTAGAACAGTTGATGTTTTTCTGACTGTTAATACAACAATCATTACCACAACCACCAACACTACTACTTCTACTACTACTATTACTACTAGTAGTAGTGTTTCTATTTCATTATCTGCAAGGCTTAACGTTTCATTTTTCGATTAACTATGTTCTTAACATTTAAAAAGAAAAAAAAATGGGCTTAGAATCTTGGGAAACATTTTCCATTTATGTCTCTTGTAAAAATATTTATTAATGCATTTATTTATTTATTGTTATTTAGGAAAATATCAACAAAATGATTGTAGCTTAAAAAATGTTGAACTCCCAAAACGTTTGTTACTGATCAGACTTGATACCGCTATGCAACTAAGTACTACATAGCTTATACACACTTGGGAGACAAAAGACGAAATCAGATTCAAGGAAATCACAACACACAACGTAAATGGCCATAACCCCTTGCTACAAGACATTTAACCTAACATTATTTTATATTTGATTTAGTCGTTGAACTACGGTCACTCTAGGGCACTTCCATCAATGGTTTCAATTGGAAAAAGATCGATGTCAATTCTTAAGTTTACCTCTCTTATAAGGTCTGGTTCCTATTCTATTGCACTCTTTTACCGAACGGCTAGGTAACGAGACTTAAACCAACACCAGACGTCATGCAGTACGAAGATGACAGACACAAAGAGATACATCCATACATACATGCATACATAGGTGCAGCAGAGGCTGTGTGGTAAGAAGCTTGCTTCCCAACCACATGATAACGTGTTCAGTCCCACTGCGTAGCACCTTGGACAAGTGTCTTCTACTATAGCCTCGGGCCGACGAAAGCCTTGCGAGTGGATTAGGTAGACGGAAACTGAAAGAAGCCCGTCGTATATGTGTGTGTGTGTGTGTGTGTTTGTAAACCCCCACCACCACCACCATCGCTTGACACTTGATATTGGTGTGTTTAAGTCTCCGTTAGCGGTTCGGAAAAAGAGACCGATGGAATAAATACTAGGCTTACAAATGATGAGCCCTGGGGTCGATTTGTTCGATTAAAGGTGGTGCTCCAGCATGGCTACAGTCAAATGACTGAAACAAGTAAAAGAATAAAAGAATATTATATACAGGGTGGGGTTGAGAGGACGGACATTTTTGAAGTGGCTATTACTCATCCCCAGGGGGAGGGACATACGTCAGACTGGTACCACTAGGTCCGTAGCGTCTTAGCATTTTTTCTTTCCTTTCAGATGAAGCCATGGTACGTTGGACGACAGAGCATCACGTGTTTGCCTACGACAGTTACGTGAAGAATAACGAGTTTGTCACAGGAATTCAACGTGAGTTTTGGAATCACTTCAACATTCACTGAAATCAGGCTGTTCCCACCCGCAGCACAATCTTACGTTCACTTCGTACACTAGACATACTAAGGAATAGAAGACTGGTGGGGGAGCCACAAACTGTACGGACCACCGGAAAATGTGGAGTCTGAATCGCTCTGCTCGGAGGCATTCCACTGAACTTGGCAGTGGTAATCTATCGGTAAGGTGTATTTTGCATGAAGACTTTCCACCCGTGCATGAAACATTTCCACCCGTACAAATTGGTCATTGGGCAATAGTTGAAATCATGAGACTATGAACAGCGGCTTAACTTCGCACGTCAGATGGAAGCAATTTTTGAAGCAGTTGACGAACTTATTTTGTTAATGTGTGATGAAGCTCATTTTCATCTCAATAGCATGGTGAATCAGATATATATCTTATATAACCCCCATAATAACATTAAAAAACCAATAAAAGCAATATGGTCACCATCAACCATTATGCAAAACTAATATCTCCGTGGATCTCCGTTGATCGACGTCGATGATTCATTCGTACGATCAACTGTTTAATCTACTCCTGAATTAACGTGTGACTTAGCATTTCGCAGACACGGGTAGTCTTCATGTAACTGTCAGGTGGAACTGGCCTGACAGTTTGTAACAGGTCTCTATCTTATGAATTGCAAATACAATCCATCTGACGTGCTTCTAAGCATTCTCCTTCTGTCTGATTTCATTTACAAGGCATACATTCATCCTAGGCTATGGAAAATGACATTTTACTCTCAAGATGCCACGCAGTTGGGCCGAAACCGGAACGTCGTGGTTGCGAAACGGACTTCTTAACCATAAGGCCAAATGTGCAAGCAAATGTTCGTATTGGTCATGGAATATCAACATATAAAACAAAATTGAGGAGAAGAGTAACATATGAAATTAAAATTACGTTCTTTCTATTATTTCCGTATCTTTCTTTCTTTTTTTTTTATTCTGTAGCAGGAAAAATTAAGTATATATATGTTTATAATCTTTATAATTTCCATTTGACAAAATAAAACAAATTTACAGCGTTCTAAATTTTACACATTTGAAATTTCGTTTTCTAGATAGCAATATTTTTTTTATTGTAGAATCATAAATTATTATTTTATGAGAAGGTGAATAAGTTTCTTTATACTACGCAAATTTATTGTATATATTAGATAGAACAGCACCACTCATAAAATCTTGCTTTTCTCATCTCACTTCATCTCATCACCAACATTGTATCCATAACTGCCACCACTACCATCGAAGGGTTCCTATAACAACCACTATACACAGCTTTTCCTCCTCTCAATGTTATTGCTTTGGAATTCTCTTCCTGCACATGTTTCACTTGCGGTTGGTAACATATAAACTCCACGATATCAAGAGTCTCAGAGGGTCTGCAAAATCCCTTCTTCGAAACCATACCATTTAATAAATAAACAAATAAGAAGTTGTGATAATAATACTTTCTGTGAAGGAGGAAATTACAATCGTAATTGAAGGGAAATATAATTGGAATTGAAACCACCATGCTGAGTCAATTTCATTGAACCGATCGATTGAGTGTCTTTCTGAAGGTAGAAGGGCCAGTGTTTCGAATCTCAACACATGCTGGTGCTTTTTGTCGTTATTATTCTTTTCTACCCTAGGCACAAGGCCTGAAATTTTGGGGGAGGGGTCAGTCGATTAGATCGGCCCCTGTACGCAACTGGTACTTAATTTATCGACCCGAATGGATGAAGAGCAAAGTCGACCTCGGCGGAATTTGAACTCAGATCGTAAAGACAAATGAAATACCTATTTCTTTACTACCCACAAGGGGCTAAACACAGAGAGGACAAACAAGGACAGACAAACGGATTAAATCGATTATATCGACCCCAGTGCGTAACTGGTACTTAATTTATCGACCCCGAAAGGATGAAAGGCAAAGTCGACCTCGGCGGAATTTGAGCTCAGAACGTAATGGCAGACGAAATACGGCTACGCATTTCGCCCGGCGTGCTAACGTTTCTGCCAGCTCGCCGCCTTTTTTGTTATAATTATTACTGTTGGTGTGAAGGAGGCGAGCTGGCAGAATCGTTAGGAGGCCAGGCAAAATGCTTAAGCGGTATTTCGCCTGTCTTTACGTTCTGAGTTCCAATGCTGTCGGGGTCAACTTTGCCTTTCGCCTTTCGGGGTCGATAAATTAAGTACCAGCTGTGCACTGGGGTCGATGTAATCGATAGCCCATTCCCCTAAATTTCAGGCCTTGTGTCTATAGAAGAAAGGATTATTACAGTTGATGTTAAGACGGTGAGCTGGCAGAATCGCTAGCACGCTGAGTAAAATGCTTACCGACATTTCGTCTGTCATTACATTCTGAGTTCAAATTACACCGTGGTCGACTTTACTTTCATTCTTTAAATTAAGTACTGTCGATAAGAAAAAAGGACTAATTATGGACTGGGGTCGATATAACCGACTTATCCCCACCCCCTGAACTTGCTGACCTTGTGCCACACTTTAAAACCGGTATTTTTTCAGACTCATTACGTTCTAAATTCAAATTCAGCCAGGGTCGACTTTGCCTTTCATACTTTCGGGTTCGATAAAAGAAAGTACCAAGTGAGCAGTGGTCCTCCCACTAAAATTATTAGCCTTATACTAAAATTTCAAAGTTATTACTATTGGTGTTATTCCCCAAGCTGCTACGGCTTTTGTTTCTATCTGGCAGAAGTCGATGCTCAGTAAGTAGATCTATGATCAAATACGTCCCAGCCATGGCCATTCCAGCTCATTCCTCGATAGTGTAACAAGATCTATTTTTCAAATTACGTCCTTCCTTTTACCAAGATTCCAAAGTGTGTTTCGAAAGAAATTTGGTTGTTTGTTATCGAAAGTAGAACGAGAAATTTAAATAGTAACGTAAGTAGTTTATATGGTATCGAAGGACATTAGCTGGTTAAACATTGCAACATTAATCAGTAGCATAGAAAAGAAATAGTAGCTAAACCTCTCTCTCTCTCTCTCTCTCTCTCTCTTTCCCTCCCTCACAACTGCTCCCTACCCTCTTAGAATGGAAAAGAGACATTGAATAATGTGGTCTACATAAGTCAACAAGAGAGTCTCTATGCAGTAGTTCGATCATTTCGAAGTAAAGCAAAATGCCCCTCAAATCATACCCTACCATGACAAGAAAAGGAGTACCCTTTGGATAATGTACTCCTATACATAAAATCAGGCAGGATGGCCAGCGCTAGAATGCCTTTGGTTATAGGTTTGCTCTGTCAAGGCTCGCGTGCTGCTAGACTTACAACAAAGCAGCACGCGAGCCTTGACAGAGCAAACAATATAAGATAAGTTCGTCGAATCACCAAAAACAGCGTCTCTGTGGTCACTTGAACTGCCAAAAAATAAACCAAATATCTTACTGTCTCATTAAATAGAGACTGCATTATTTACAACCAGCTACTGGAAAATATGGATCAATTGGGAAATGTAGTCCCTAATATACATAAGGATGGCTATGGATGGAACGCCTTTTACCATAGATGCGCCCGATCGTGACTGATCTAGAATTAAAGAAAACCAACAAAATAATGGCATATAGTTATGAAATTCATTTCATAACTAAGTTGTTACAGGTTTGATTATTCTTCGATGCTTCCTGGGCAACTGCCTCTGTTAAAGCCTCGGGTCAATCAAAGCTTTGTGAATATAATTTAGGAAGAGAAAACTGTGTGAAGGCTCGTAGAAAAGACTGTTCTTCTTCTTGGGTGATATATTTAATGCGTTCATCTCTTGCCTTGGTTTCTTTACTGGTGCCCACGCTATTACAAACGTTCAGGTCAGGTCTCCGATTTAAGGATAACATCTTTCATTCTTCCACCAGTCACGGAACTTCTAAAGGACCCATAGAGGCTTCCCTTACTTTATCTGAGTAAGCCATTAAGGAAATTGAACAAACGTCGGTAACAAACAACAATCTTGCAAAAACTTGTTTCCATTTTTTTTTTTTGTAATAGATTAAATACAGTAGAGACAACCGTCATTCCTAAATTGCTTTAACTCGCCAATAGAATAATCTGCCTCTCAGCTTTTACCTATCTGGTCATCTAGGATATGGCAACTAGAGTGAGAGAGCTGCAGCACCTGGCTGGTACTCATGAGTAGACTTAACGTGATATGAACTATCTTTCTCAGGACAAATTATGGAGCATACGGTTAAGGAATCGAACCCTCAATCGTATAATAATCAGCCAAATATTCTAGCCATTAGACTACATGCTTTCGCTAATGTCGATTAAAAGACGGAAATTTATTCACCTCTGTGTGCTAGTACACTACACATTAAGTTTCTGGATTCAGTGGCAGGTAATCAACCGATTTGACTTAAATAGTATAGATTTTGTGATGAATATACATTCTTTAATTTGTAGAACATTAATAGAGAAAATTAATGGGCAATATAAAAGGGCAGTTGATGGAAATACCTTATATTAATCTTATACTCTCAGTCGAAAAAACACTCTTATTTTATTAGCCGAAGTTTTTCTTTTATATTTGCCTGTTCTCTATTACGTATGTGCTGTTATAGACGATATAGTCCTTACGTTTTAAGAGAGCAAGTTTTGATTTGAAAAGATATAGTTATCATTTCTACCAGAGTGACCGACCGGATTAAAGCTGCCTTGTTGGCTCGTATTGTTGATGTTGAGGATGCTGCTGTAGCTGCTGCTGCTGCTAATTTTGTTTCGCCACAACTCAGTCTTGATAGATGATAGCACATTATAGGAGACTAGGAATGTGTAATTAATGGTCATTAGGTAAATTAAATTACATTTAAAGAGCAATAAAGGTTAACTATTATCATTAAAAGGAAATCTAATCGAAGAGCAGTTAATTGGTAGATGGACTATTTAATTTCATTGTTTTACGATCGGTGATATACGAGAGTTTTCAACAGAGTTGGTTTAGATTTATCTCCCATCTATTTAGTGTTATTGATATCTAATCCAGCACTGTTGGGTCTTTTGGCATTTGCAAAGGGGACGTTCAAAGGCCAAATTGTCCACTCTGTTCTATTTTTAAGGCAATAAGATATTATATGAGGAAAATCAATCATTATTTATGGTAGACCATGTTAAAAATATTTTCAGTGACTCAAGTTGTTTTGTTCTTTTACTGAAGTTCATATTGGATCAAGTAAGCCTATGAAACAAGTCATTCTAGTTGTGACGTTTGTGTCTTTTGTGCCAAGCACAGTGTATCTACAGTTACATTATCCAAGTCACCTTTCTGTTCTTTTAAAGCTGTAACAGTCAAACTTACGGAAGGTTTGGTGGCTATTTTTGTTGTTCATATCTTTGGACGGTAGTGTTCCATAGGATGGAGATTTGGCTGCTATTACGTTGCATGTTGAACGATTGCATTGAGATTTTCTGGTGGATTCGATCAATAACGGTTGAAATGTTTAACTAAAATATCCATGTTGGACTACATTCATAAATATATTTATGAATGTAACAACACTCTGTAGCTAAATCCGAATTAAGCTAAGCAAAATTATAGATGAGAAGATCAAGAAATACGAAATATTAGTTTCTCACGACAATATGGAATACGTCCCTTTGATTACTTTTCTTCTAATTATTTCGGAGTTAGATTTACAGATTTAATAAAAGAGATGTTTACCTGTGAAAAGCTATCCTCATAGTTTCTACTGTCACTTTGTGCGCATATATGATCCATTTGTTCAAAAAGATGCTATAAAATTGGCTCCTGGCAACAATAGCAACATTACATCATACTATATGCATGGTGGAAGAAAGGGAAGAGCGCCTGACAAACTATAATTATATATAATTTTTTTTTAGGTTCGCCTCTCTGCATTTCATGTTCAAGTTCCTCTATTGTCAATTTTTTCATTCGTCGCTGAGAATTGATAAAATAAGTACTGGGTATGTTCTGACGTCAATCAAAACGATTATATCCTCCCTCCCTTCTTTATAATTATGTGGCGTCAACCAACTATCTTCCCTCTCTTATCAATATGTGGCTTCGTGCCAATGTAAAAATATATCTCAGGACCGATTGCCTTAATATGTCATTTCTCTTTATAAACTTGTTTACAGCAACAGCAGCAGTAATAACAACAGCAGAAAAATTCAACATCAAGAATAACTTATCGATAACAATAGCTTAAACTACATTAGTACAGCAGCTGCTGTCATTACTTGGGCGGAAATTATATAAGTTTGATGATGATAGGCTGTTTCGCGAATCATCAATTCGCTTATATCAACTAATTACTGGATGTTCAGGAAACATAATATTTGGAATATATTCTCCTCCAATATTTCTCATTTGGACGTACAACAGTCATTTACATCAATTGATTAATCTTCGTATGGCATTTAATTAGTTTCTAGAAAAAAGTTTTTATGGAAATTCTGCCGATATCTGCTATTTTAATGCGCTTACAGATAGAGATTACGGAAGCAGCACGTCTGAAGACATCACAGTAATAATCATCATAGGCAGTGATTTAGCATCACAGTTTTTACAGAATCAGATAGAATATCTTTTGGCATGAATTCCGGTTAACTGCGCTCTCAGTTCAAATCCAGATGATGTCAACTTTGCCTTTCGTTATTAGAGCCGAAAATAAAGTATCTAATCCAGTAGTAGACTTTATTATTATTGAGTGAGAGAGCAATGCATGCCATCAAAGTGACATTGGGGTAAAATATACGAAGCCCAGTATACCCATCATGACTACCCGTCTGATAAGGGTACACTAGGCTCATGCATCACAACCATATGTGTGCAACATGGTGATCTCATATCAAGATAAACAGCACATGACCTTGTAGGTGGGGCCCAGTTAGAATTTTCTTCTGGTCGAGTAACCCATCCCGCTCAAAAGGTTCCTGAATAGACTTTATTAATATTATTATTATTATTATTATTATTATTATTATTATTATTATTATTATTATTATTATTATTATTATTTATTGTTGTTGTTGTTGTTGTTTTTATCATTATTATTATTTATTGTCATTGCACAGCTTCCCGCGCTGGAGATGTACTATGGCGCCAGGTAACTAAGGTAATGTTCCTTATTTTTTGAGCACCATCCGGAATATTCAATCAGTTTCAAGTAGTACTGGTTTATGCAAGTGGTCCACCCTTATTGCAGCCTTTATTTATTCCATGTACTTCTCAAGATTTTACTCACTGTTCCCAGGGCTCCGACAATTATTGGTACTACTACCACCTTTTTCATCGACCGCAAGTGCTTAAACTTCCACGCTAACCTGTCATATCTATCGACTTTTTTTCTTCCTTATTGCATACGCTGTATTAAGCTGAGCATGCTATATCTATGGTCTAGCATCGTTTGCTTTCTTTCTCAATTAACACTATATCTGGTTTCCTATTCTCTATCTCATGATCGTACTGAATCATAAAATCCCATAGGATCTTTGCATTATCATTTTCGATGATGCTTTCGGGTTTATGTTCGTGTCATTTTTGCCATGAAAGGGAACAAGAGAAAGAAAACTTGCGTTGGCGTCAGAGTTACAACCACCGCAACAACAACGGTAGCAGCAGAACTAACAATAGCAGCAGTAACAACATTAGCAAAAATATAAGAATATGAACGCATGTATGCACACATAGATAGATAGATAGATAGATAGATAGATAGATAGATAGATAGATAGATAGATAGATAGATAGATAGATAGATGATGGATGGATGGATGGATGGATGGATGGATGGATGGATGGATGGATGGATGGATGGTTGAATGGATGGATAGATAGATAGATAGATAGATAGATAGATAGATAGATAGATAGATAGATAGATAGATAGATAGATAGATAGATAGATAGATAGATAGATAGATAGATAGATGGATCGATCGATGGATCGATGGATCGATGGATCGATGGATGGATAGATAAACACAAAAAATAATGGCAAGTGTGTCAGAGATCAATACTTCATTCCAGGGTGACATTTTCACCACCACTACAACAATTTAAAGTAACATATCGCACTCCAACATCACCCCCAAAACACAAGCACGCGCGCACAACCTTTTCGACTCCGAGATGTTATTATGCGACAAGATTTACACAAGACCATCCACAGAGGTCTTTATCATGCTTTATCATGGAGGTGACAAGAAGGAAAGAAACCAAGAAGACCAAATTCAAGTTCAGAAGACTAAATGAATCGACAAAAACTGTCTGCCAATAAACAACTGCCATATCGTATAGCATCATCGCATCGACAACAACCAAGCACGCAACGACACCAACTGCAAAAGCTAACAGCAGAAAAATAGAAGAATACTCACAGAAAAAATACCATTAGTAATTAGTAACTTAACACCAACAGTCAAACTCACACGAATCACGTCTCATAAGCTTCACTGTTGTAAATACAGAGAAGCGATGCAAACGAGGAAAGTTAAGAAACCCATTTATAGGGGACCACTAAATAGAATCCATTTAAGAATACCAGAAAATGTTTCCTAGGACCCAGGGAAAATATTCCAAGTTAACATGAAAATGTTCTGGGAGAGAGCGAGCAAGGACCATTTAAAGAGATATTTCACTGAAGCCATCTCATCAATCTCATACCAGTTCTTGTTCAGTCTAGCTTCTTTTGGTTTTATTCTTTCGACCAACTCAGGGTAGGGTGTGTAAATGTACGTAAACTAAGGTTGGATTGGAGACTAGATCATTTGATCAACGGAGCAAGTTTGTGAGACATGAATTGGAAATCCATTAACGAGGCTTAGGTTTCAGGAACGCACTCACGCTCATTTTCGACGACTTTGAGGTACATGCATCTTGGTCAGCCTGGATCGAGCAGTGAGGTTATAGTTTGATAAAGGTTTCAATCTGAAGATACAAATGATTTTTCAGGAAGTCGGTGATGCCAGATGGGACAGATGCTTTCACTCTATTCAATCTGAGGCAGAACGACAGAATTTCTTCGGGTGTGTAGAAGCTTCCTTGGGAATGTTGTGCCTTTCGAGAGGTATAGGTTTGTTGGACGTTTTAATTTGCTTAGGTTATAGTTCTGTCTGTTTCTCTAAGTAGGTAGGAACTAGGATGAGGTTTACAAGTAAACTGATCAGCCCCACATACAAATAGGCTGAGAAGACTCTATCCATGAAATGTCAGGGAGAAGTTGCGAACGTGTACATTGTCTCTCTAACAAATTACTGCCCGACCGAGATGCTTTGCTCTATTCTTCATCTGAACTCACAGAATCGTATACTTTTTCTATTCTCGTGGAATAGTTGCAATTCATTTGTTAAGTAGTTTATCGTGATAGCTTTGAAATGCTCCGGCTTATGATGTTAAAACATGTGATGACACTGCAGGGTTGACAAATTTTTCTAGATAATGAGTAGTTGTGATCGTCTATTTTGAATACATTTTCCCCACAATTCGTCTCTTTCACAGAGCTGCAGTTCAGAGTCGTGTGAAATATCCCTACCCTTAAAATATCCCGTTTATCATCGCAGTTGTGGCAAACAAAAAAAAAGAATTATAATTTCTGAACCTAATGGGAAGGCGAGGAAAATGCTTAAAGAGGGGTGCGCTCCTCCATGAATTTCAAAGCTCTTTGTATAGCGAGCGAAGGACTAATTAGTTGTTTAAATGAGCTACATGGAGATTTAGGAGTAGAATATTCTTATGAGAATTGCCTATGATGATGTCACGGGGCCTATTTAAATTAAAAGACATGGGCATTTTTTTGCCCGTCGTAAAACTCTAATTGCGGACCACAGTGACGGTGATGATGATGATGATGATGATGATGGTGATGATTATGATGACGATGATATGATGACGATGACGACGATTAATATATCGATGATAGAGGTGATTGTATTGTTGTTGTTGTTGATGATGATGATGATGATGATGATGATGATGATGATGATGACGATGACGATGACGATGATGATGATGATGATGATGATGATGATGATGATGATGATGATTACTTTATTGACGACAACCCGGTCGAATGGAAAATGAGGACATAGAGGAATTATCTTCATTATCTTCTAGTATTTTCAGGACATAATGAAAATGATTTGACTGGCAGTGGAATATCAGAGTCGTATTTCTCTTTTCGTTTTTTTTTTAATTTTAGCAAACATTATCAAAGAGGAAGGCTCAGAGAGAAAGAGAGAAAAAGAGGGGAGAAAGAGAGAAAGATGGAGAAGTGACAGCGGTAGTGTATGAGTGAAAGGGAGTGATTGTGTGTCAGATAGAAAGAGGGAGAGGAGAAACAGTGTGAGAAAGAGAGAAAGATAACGTTCGTGACATGAAGAAACTGTGAGAGAGAGATAGAAAGAAAGGAAACATTTGTTGGAGAGAGAGAGAGAAAAAAAAACAATGTTTATAAGAAATGCTGAGGAGGAGACAGTGTATGTAATAGAATTACATAAAAAGAAAGAGATAAAGAGAGGGAGAAAGACGGAATGAGAGAAAAAGGAGAGGGGAGACTATAAATTTCTGAATGGGGGAGATAAGCAACAATGTGATTGGTGAGTACAAAAAGAAGAGACGGATAAGTAATCACGGTAATAAGCAATTGTGGTTTCCACATTGTGTGAGATTGATTGGTGAATAAAGATGACAGTTATTACTTCAAAGATAAATGAGAATGTTGTACAGTTTATAAATGTTCCCGCTAGCGTTCAATTGTTATTGTTTTCGCGTGAGTGAGAGAGAAAGTCAGTCAGAGAGGGAGCGAGAGAATGAAGGAGAGATGAAGAGAGAGAGAGACAGACAGAGAGACAAACGGAGAGGCAGACAGAGCTAGGTTTAACTTCGTAGTTATTCGACCTACGTAGTTTTTTGCCAAAAGTATTGTTATTATCGTATGGCGACGAGCTGACAAAACTGTTAACACATTGGACAAAAATGCTCAGCTGTTCTTTCTTCCGGCTCTTTATGTTCTGAGTTCAAATTCTGTCGAGGTTGACTTTGCTTTTCATCCTTCCAAGGTCAATGAGTACCAGTTGAGCAATAGACTCGATTTAATCGACTTACCAACTCCTCCGAAATTGCTAAACTTGTGGCAAAACTTGAAAATACTAGTAGTAGTAGTAGTAGTAGTTGTTGTTGTTGTTATAAGGAGGTGAGCTGGCGGAATCATTAACACGCTAGGCAAAATGCTTAGCGGCATTTCGTTCATCTTCACGTTTTGAATTCAAATTCCGCCGAGGTCCATTTTGCTTTTCATCCTTTCCGGGTCGATAAAGTAAGTACCAGTCAAGCACTGGAACCGATGTAGTCGACTGGACCACACAAGATTGTAGGTCTTGCACCCATAGTAGAAAGGATTACTATTATTATGAGTTATTTTTTCCTCCTTGAATTTTGTTTCCATTTCTCGTTGAGTGTCTTCCCGATATTTTGGGTCGAGAAAAGTAAGTACACAAGATTGTTTATTTACAATATCAAATAAAGTTGTGTAGAAAAATAAATTATTTACATGGAAGGTTATCCTTCTCACAGCGACAATGCTGTTCTCAATACGTGTTACGTACCAGTAAAAATAACATTTTACACTTATTAAGAGGATGGTAAGCAAAGAAACAGTCTCAAATAATTTTCGAGTCTTTTATTTATTCATTCTTCCTAGTGCTCTTACAACCAATGATATTGTAACCGCCCGGCGAAATTCTTAGTGGCATTTCGTCTGCCGCTACATTCTGGGTTCAAATTCCGCCGAGGTCGACTTTGCCTTTCATCCTTTCGGGGACGATTAAATAAGTACCTGTTATGCACTGGTTCGATATAATCGACTTAATCCGTTTGTCTGTCCTTGTTTGTCCTCTCTTTGTTTAGCCCCTTGTGGGTAGTAAAGAAATAGGTATTTCGTCTGTCTTTACGTTCTGAGTTCAAATTCCGCCGTGGCTGACTATACCTTTCATCCTTTCAGGGTCGATATATTAAGTACCAGTTGCGTACTGGGGATGATCTAATTGACTGGTCCCCTCCCCAAAAATTTCGGGCCTTGTGCCTGGAGTAGAAAAAAATATTATGATCACAAGGGATACTCATGTCAATCAATAAAAGGATTTTATCCTTTTAAACTTTTACAGCACTCGGTTTATCATTCTTGATGGTTATGCTGTATGTACAGGAGAAAATATAACGCTTACCACTTTTCAACACTTCTCAAGTGCTATATCACTTTTCAAAAGTCTTGATCTTATAATACCGACATATTAACCAATGTAGATATTGGCCAACTCTGTCATGCCTTGATTTATTCTCCAATGATGCTAAAACTTTACATCAGGAGATCAAGTGATCCAATGTTACAATCTCATTACAGATTCGGTAAACTGGATGGACACGATTTTTCATTACAGTGTCCTGGTAGTTCCGGATCAATGAGCTTTAATCTTGAGCAGCTAATATGAAGCCTTCGCTTTCCACCTTTAACCACTTGGTACTGAGTTCAGTCCCACAGCGTTGCACCTTGGGCAAGAGTATTCTACTGTAGCATCGCGCCGATCAAAGCCTTGTGAGTGGATTTGGTAGACGGAAGCTGAAAGAAGCCCGTCGTATATATGTGTGTGTGTGTGTGTGTATGTGTGTGTATCAGTTTAGTGGCAGAAACAGAAACAATAGAATCCATTGCGCAAAAGTAGACCATAGACTTACAGTTAAAGAAATATAATCGGGCGTGTGTATAAATATATGTAATTTACACGTTTATTGTTTTAGCAAAAGGTCACTGCTTTCGCTATTCCAACAGCACTTCAGAAACTAGATTATTCTTCACCTCTACGTGCAGTAAAATCATTTTAAAACATTTCTTTGCGATTCATGCGTTGAAACTATATTTGATTCATAACAGTTAAAATTATTCTCCAGGAAATAAGATGAAAACACAGATATATAATTTGGTTTTGTAACCGTATACTGATATTTAAGTTTGCATAAAATCTTACTAATATGATAAATAAAAAATGAAAAATCTCAAATGACGTACAGAAAATAGATACGTAATAAAGTTAATAATAGTAAATTATAATACATTGAGAAAAGTAAAAAGATTGTGCAATTTGTGCCACAATATTTAAGCATTAATATACGATAAACAAGATAGACTGTATATATGTGCTTTCACCTGCTATTTATTTCTTTGGTTAAAATCAAAAGCGCTCCCTCCGACGTACATACTTACGGAAGATAATTATTATATGAAAGATTGTTCATATTATTTGCCAACATCACGGCCACCATCATCATCCTGCTTTCAACAGGTTTGTGCTAGCATCTACAGCACACCAGATGCATCTTCATGTTCCTGAGATATGTACAACATATCAGCGGTGAAATAGTGTTTGCATGTTGCCTGTGATTCTTTGCTGTTGCGTTTGTTTCGTTGTTCCTTCCTGGTGGTTTTTTTTTGTTTCGTATGTTTATAATGTAAATTATGTTCTATGTGAGTTATGTTGAATGATAATTGTATTGTGCGAGTTGTGTAAATTATGTTATAGTATCAAGTAGCAAATGTGTACAATGTGAGGTGTCTAAGCTGTTTGGCAAGTGTAGGATGCATTGAAATGTAAAGTAATGATTATATAGAATATTTGTTGTGTGAACTGTTATTGTATTGAGTGATGATTGTATATATGCTGTTTGTGTTATATTATAAGAATTTGTGACAATACGTTGAGCGTCTATCGTGTGACTTGTATAAAAATTACACTCGAAGAATTGAAGCACTGGATTCATTGCGTTTTAAGGAGGAGCCCTTCAGATACCTTTTGTTTTCTGGTCCTTCTGTTACTTTGTATTTTTTCAATTTCTCTATCACTCTCTATCTCTCTCTCCCTCTCCTTCTTTCTCTTTACATGTTTCTTCGTTTTTGGTCTCATGTATGTTTCTTTCGTTTTCTGCCTTTTCCCCTCATGTTAAGTTTTCAATATTGATTGCTTAGATGTCGCTGTATGAGTACTTTTGATAAATTTTCTAGTTTCATTTGTGATTTCTGCATTTTTTGCTTGCTTTATCGATGAGATATTAAGTATTTATATCTCTTTTCGCTTAATATACGTATAACAAGGTTTGTTTCATTGTTGTTGCTATTTAATCTTTAAATTTTATTTTTGTGGGGGTGTCTCTTTCGTTGGTACATGAGATATTTTATCAATTTTCATTCTTTAGCAATTTCAACCTTTAGATTATCATCAAAATTTTCATCTTCAGTGTTCTATTCTGAAATTTCTAACATTAACCCCTTTGGATCCTATTTCCGATTATGTGTTTCTGCTTTGACGTTAGTTAATTATTCGCTTTTATCTAGGAATTCTATGGTTTGATTCATATTTTGCTTTTTTTTTTTTTTTTGTTTTACGTGTTATGTCTATCTTTGTGATTTGCGTTCTCAACTAATGTGTTTCATTTTCATTTCTTGCATTTTTTGCTGCATTTTTTGCTGCATTTTTTTCATTGCTTGTAATGCTTTCTCTCTATTGAGTGTTCTGTTACTTTTGTACAGTATTTCGTTTAGAATGCATTTTCTTAAATTACAGTGTTAAATTTAGGATAGATTTATTTTCCCTCCAGACATTATATTGCGTACTTTTTTTAAAATCTAGATTTGAGTGTAGTGTTCACCTATGAAATATGCATGTAGCATAGAAAAATGTATTGTCGTCCAAGTGGTTTATAACTTTCCTGTTGCATTTGCGTGAATTGTAAAGTAACGCCCGTCCCTTTACTTAGACTTCGTCATTTGCATCGGATATTAGCTGATTTGGTTTAGTCGAAATCTTCACACTCTATTTTTCGCAATTTTTATGCACGAAGTTCAATGTATGCATTCTTCTTTTCACTTTGAGGTAAATATTACGGTTTTCATCTGCGTTGTTTGCTCGGGGTTGAATAAATTATTGACGTTGAGTTGACTTGTGCTCCATTATCGTGCTTCTATGTGTTTGCTAATCGGTGATTAGTGCGAAAGTTTTGCAATGCGTTACTTATATGACTCAAAAAGCAATTTCAGCATGTTTGTGCATTGCTTTCACAAGTATCCTTCAACATTTCCTTACTTCTATTTTTCTCTGTGTGTGTGTGTGTGTGGTGTGTGTGTGTGTGTGTGTGTGTGTGTGTGTGTGTGTATGTGTGTGTGTATGTGTGTGTGCGTGTGTGTGTGTGTGTGTGTGTGTGTGTGTGTGTGTGTGTGTGCCTTCTTTGTTATTGCAGTGAAGTGAATAGGTATTTTTCGATGCAATGAGCTAACGGTGCCAGCCGAAATTCTTTTTCACTTCTTGTTCTTCTTCCTTTTGTTGTTGTTCTTTGGCTTCTCCGACTTCTCTCGCTTTCTTTTCCTTCAACATATTATTAATTTTTTTCCTTCTTTCTTCAAATTTTCTTCCATTTCTCGCTGAGTGTTTTCCGTACACCTAGGGCAAAGATTCCCAGATTACACACGCAAATTCATAGGTAAAATATGTATTTAAAAAATTAATAAACAAATAAATTCATGAATGGATGTTGTTTTCACAGCGATAATGCTCTTCTCAGTACATGAGCCGTTCCAGTTAACACGATTTTTCGCACTTCCTGTAGGGAGGGGAGCCTGGTATCATTTTCAAATAGGTTTCAGTACCTTTTTTTTTTATCATCCCTAGAGATCATACAATTACTGTTACTGTAGTCGCCTTTGGATGCCACATTTTCCAATGTCTATTAGCAAGTCTTTATATTTACTGATCTTGTCAAATTCTTTTGCCGCTTTATTTTGAGCGAAAGGAATACTCATGTCAATTAATAAACACACCTTTTTCGTCTGATCTTTTATAATATCCGGTTTATTAGCTTTTATAGTTTTGTCAGCATGTACGGGGAAGTCCCAGAGAATCAACACGTTTTCTCCCTCAGTCACAGCTTCAGGATGGTGTTTATACCATTTGTCAGCGGTTTTGATTTTATAATGCCGACATATTGTCCAGTGTAAATACTGGCCGACTCTGTCATGTGCTAAAACTCTACAGGTGCTAAGACTCTACACCCTGAGATTAGGTGGTCTATAATTTCAATTTCATCGTTACAGAATAAAATACACGAAGCCCACTATACCCATCATGACTACCTGCCTGATAAGGATACACAAGTAACATGCATCACAATCATATGTGCGCGACATGGTGATCTCATATCAAGATAAACACCGCATGACCTTGCAGGTGAGGCCCAGTTAGAATTTCCTTCGGGTCGAATATTTGCAGAATATATGCTATAACAGAGGTTTCTCGCCCTCAATACACTGTAAGAACAAATGCCAAATCACATAACAGGACTTTAAAAAGAAAAACTATAAGAATTCGTTACACGATAAAGTGCGGCTTGTGACCTAGTAGAAAGCATAATCAACCCGACTGTATAATAATAATAATAATAATAATAATAATAATAATAATAATAATAATAATAATAACTATTATAAAATAACCACCATAGAACTGCAAAAATATCTACTTCAGAAGGAAGGAAAACTGATACAAATAGCGGCAAAACACGAACAAAACAAAAGACTGTTCTCAGTATTTAAGGAAGCTGACAAATACAAACAAGAAATCATACCATCTAACAAATATGAAGAAGAGAAGAAGAAGAAGAAGAAGAAGAAGAAGAAGAAGAAGAAGAAGAAGAAGAAGAAGAAGAAGAAGAAGAAGAAGAATAAACAACAAAAGCTATAAAACAAATGAAATCCAAACTAAAAATAGAACAGCAACGAACCATGATAAAACGATGGCAAGAAAAGCCCCTTCATGGTAAATACTGGACTAAACTAAACGCAACAGAAATAGACAAAGAAAAATCCCAGCAATGGTTGAGAAGCTCAGGACTCAAAGCAGAGTCAGAAGGATTTTTAATTGCAGCACAAGACCAAAGCCTTCCCACCAGAAATTACCAAAAACATGTAATGAAAAGAAATATAACAAGCAACTGCAGAATATGTGGAGATGGACAAGAAACAATAAATCATATTATCTCTGGCTGCCCAGTTCTGGCTAAGAAGGAATATATTCACAGACACGACAGAGTTGGGACCTATATACACTGGAAGCTATGCCAACATTATGAAATAACAACAGAAAAAAGATGGTATAGGCACACACCTGAAAAGGTCACAGAAAACGAGAAAGCAACCATACTCTGGGATATGCCAATACACACAGAAATTAAGGCCAACAGATCAGATATAGTTGTCAGAGATCATGAAGAAAAATGCTTTCTAATTGATGTATCAATACCAGCAGATGACAACGTGTCTCTAAAAGAAATGGAGAAAGTTTCAAAATACAAAGACCTGGAAATAGAGGTAACCAGAACGTGGAATCTAAAAACAGAAACAATTCCTATCATAATAGGTGCATTAGGCATGATAAAAAAATATTCAGACAAATACATAACAAAAACACCAGGACTTACAAACACATATAACATACAGAAAATTGCACTACTAGGCACTGCACACATCCTACGCAGAACACTTTCCATACAGTAACCATCAGAGCATCACAACAAATCTCAGCACATACCCAAGGCACACAGAGCTGCGCCCGGTAGTGAAGTGAAAGCACGCGAAAAAAAATATACTGCATAATAATAATAATAATAATAATAATAACAACAACAACAACAACAACAATAACAATAATAATAATAATAATAATAATAATAATAATAATAATAATAATAATAATAATAATACCTTTTGAGCGGGATGGGTTACTCGATCTGAAGAAAATTCCAACTGGGCTCCACCTGCAAGGTCATGTGCTGTTTATCTTGATATGAGATCACCATGTCGCGCACATATGGTTGTGATGCATGTGCCTGGTGTACCCTTATCAGACGTGTAGTCATGATGGGTATACTGGGCTTCGTATATTTTACCCCAGTGTCACTTTGATGGCATGCTCTGCTCGCTCACTCAATAATAATAATAATAATAATAATGATGATGGTGGTGATGATGATGATGATGATGATGATGATGATGATGATGATGATGATAATAAGTGAGAAAGTGTGGTATGTTAGTATTGAAGAGAGGCAAAAATCAAACGTATGGACGGACTAACAATACCGTCGAGGGAGGTTATGAAGCAGATAGAAGACATTTTGGAAATGGATAAATTGATGGAGAAAGAAATGACAGAAAAATTTAAGGTGGAGTTCTTACTCAGACTGAGACTGATACTTAAGACGAAATTAAACGAACGGAATAAGATCGAAGCTATCAACACCTGGGCGTTTCACTCCTTATATATGAAGCAGGAGTAATCGCATGGACAGTAGACGAACTAAACAGCTTAGACAAGAAAGTTGCTAGATATGGGTCACTCCACCCAAAAAGTGACGCAGGCAGACTGTATGTACCAAGAAAATGTGGGGGAAGATGACTTATTGTTTATGGTATTTCACAATGCTGGAATAACTTCCCCAACCCATCATGCCTGTAGAAGTATTCAGGTTTGGATAAAACTGAGCAATCGAGGATAATATGGTTAATTGTTTCTTCCCAAACTCTTAATATTCTGCAGTTTTACACTTAGCTTATTTTTTGTGTACTGTTTATGTAGAAGTTTATCCTCATCATCATCAGCAGCAGTGTCATAGCTAGACTCGTTTTCGTATCGATTCCGTGCTTGGATTATATCTTGATTTCTTTCAAACACGTGCTGCTATTTTTTTCTATCATATGTATGCGAGTCGAGAAGTATATTCTAATTATTTCTCCAAGTTTGGGAAAAGAGCATTTGTAAAACACTTTTAGTGCAACTTTCGACGCAAAATATCAACAACAGGTATAGATGACAGCTCTTCAGAAAAATAACTTTAGCACCTACAAAAAACACGAACTAAAATGTGAGGATATGAACAGGAATATGCACCAAACCATACAATTTAAATGGAAAAGATGATTTTGCTTTCGATAATAACAATGGTTTTAACAATAACAAGACAGCTGCGCACACAGAGCTTTATAGATATCGTTTCCGATAATGACATTTTGGATATGAATAAGGTTGGGTCAGGAAAAGAAAACTAACAACGGTGTGTTACAAAGAGAAAGCAAACAGGGGTGTATGATATAACTCTACCTCGTCAAGATAGGTATAGTTTTTTTGAATACCCTCAAAAGATGAAATGAAGGAAACATTGACTGATGTGTGAAATGACGTAGTTTCCATCGATCAAGGCAAGTAGAGTCTCCCTGGCCTTTAAGATAGAGGATCAGGTAGCACATTAAGTATAAAATAGTGTGATCTATATCCACCTATCGGACTACACAGGATTACTTACGCAAATGCAATTCAAGGGGGAAAAACCGGGGCCATTCACAGCGTTAGTGATTCGTAGGTTGTGATTCGGAGAGCAATTCTGTTTGGACAGAAATACGACCAACTGTAACAGGAGATCTCGAGGAGTCTGTTTCAACAGCACAAACATTAAGAGCTTCGGAAATGGAAATCACTTTGTCGTCAGTAGGCGATGCTTATGTACCAGCATTCATTACGACCCTACCCACCTATGAAAAAGGGGAGAAGCAGAAGAAAGATGTGTATATATATATACATGTGTCTGTGTATCTGTGTGTATGTATATATATATATATGTATGTATATATTATATATATATATATATATATATATATATATATATATATATATATATATATGCATATATATAATATAATATAATAAAATATATATGCATATATACATACGTATATGTACATACTTCTATATGTATATATATATATATATATATATATATACATATACATATAGATGTACGTACATATACGTATGTATATATGTATATATATTTTATTTATATTATACTAGCATCATAGACCCGTCGTTGCCGGGTCATAGTGCTAGTGCATGTGTATATGTGTATATATATATGTGTACATATTACATGTACATCTATATATATATATATACATCTACACATAAAATACAAAATACAAAGTTATATCTTGATATCGCTAGTGATAACAATACTCAAAATATATAACAGACTGGAATTGTTAGCCCGTCTCTCGTAATTTCGATCAATCGTATCTTGTCCTCCCTCTTGTATAGAAGTGTGGCTACAATCCAGCCTACCTCTACTTCTGGGGTGAGGGGGCATTTTAAATTTTTTTTTCCGGGACGTCCTACGTCCCAGATATAAAGGTAAAAATAAAATATTTCCACTTTGCAAGTTCGAGTCGAGTACTCCCTTGCACGCTCCGTTGACTCGAACCTTGCTTCTATTGTGGCGAATTTACCGCCTCTGATTAGATACCTTTCATAGTCGCACCAGGACACTTTTCGAAGGTGCTTTCCTCCATGTGTTCAAATCTTTTTTCTCTACATTGTATACTTTATAGACAATAGTCTTTTCTTTAATTTAATTTTTTATTATCCATCTGAACTATTCCTTTTCTGCACGCTAATTTTATTTTTAATTTATTCCCATTCATGTGAAACCACTTATTCAAGTTCAAGTCATTGATGCAATTTTATACCAATTGCTATTTTTACTTTTGTTATGTTACGATTATATTATACTTTAGTTTGATTTTAATTATTACTTACTACATATAATTCAATTGTTATTATTTTTATTGTTAAAGTGAAAGTATCTGACATAAAACAGAGAAACGTTTTTGTTTCACTTTTAACACGTAATACTGAAATAGTGGAGAAGATATGATATTGCTATGGGCTCACTCTAGGCAAGAAGTTGAACATATATTTTTGCCCATGAAACTACATGGACCCTAAGTAAGGCATGTGTAAATTTTGAATGGAATTGGTTGTGTAGTTCTCAAGTTTTAGGGAATCGTAGAGGAGAAGATATGATATTGCTGTGGGCTCGCCCTAGGCAAAAAGTTCAAAACTTTTTGCCGATGACACTCCCCGGACCCTAAGTAAGACATGTGTAAAATTTGAATGAAATTGGTGTGTAGTTCTCAAGTTTTAGGGAAACACACAGACAGATATATATATATATATATATATATATATATATATATATATATATATATATATATATTATTGAGGTTTTAGTTTCCTCTGGACCTCAGTTTGGATAGAAAATAGTACAAGGTTACGAGCAGGATGACCAGCTCTGACCGGTATGGCGTGGCTGCTAATGCGGAGAGACGCGTTGAGAAGAAGACCAACAACAACAACAATTCGTAATGAAGAAGATCGCTTCGCAACGTTACGTTGTTCTGCTCGGAATTACAAATATCTTTAAGGAATTTCATCGTCAAAAATGCGGTGAATATTGATTTTCATGTTAAAACTTTGTAACAAGCAAAGGTATCGTTATTGTTTCGAGTCTAAAATTATATAGGTCCAATAATTATGATTACTAAATTCTTTTATATCAATAGCTCACATATATGTAAATGGCGTGTTTATATACATATATGTGTGTGTATATGTGTGTGTTTGTGTGTGTGTATGCATATATATATATGTATGCATACACACACACACACGCACACATATATATATGTATGTATGTATGTATGTATGAATATATATTTATATTATATATATATATGTATGTATGTATATATAATGTATGCATGTATATATGTAATATATATGTATATATATATATATATATATATTATATATATATATATATATATATATATATATATATAATATATACCGGAGTAAACACATAAATGTGAAACAAGGTGGAAAAAAGAGTACTCAAATACCAGTGGTAGAGTAATATGCTTTACTTTAAGCAGCAGAAAATTCAACAAAATCTGTTACTCTGAGTTTCTCGTTGCCGTTCATCAGACAGTTTTTGCTAGAATGGAACATATATATTAATTCAATCTATACTCTTACAAACGCTACACCTTTAAAAAGAAATGGACTTGTTTGATTGGCCCTTTAGAAAAAACGGTCAATCTTCGAGCGATAAACAAAAAAGGTCTCAAAAATATATGTATATATATATAAAAACACTTATAAAAATAATAAAAATTATAAAATCCGAGGAAAAAACGAGGAAAAAACCTATTGCCGTTAATGAAGACAGTACAAATTAATGCATAGAAATTAAACCTGTTATAAATAATGCAATACATATTTATATAAAATCCACATATATATATCAACATACACAAAAGGATGCGCGTAAACGCATACATACATATACAGACGTATGAATATGAATCTAAATTATACACATAAAAGCATGTGTACATATATTCACGCAAACCGTCTCGCACGCAAGCTAAAATTCATCTATGTAGCAATTCTCATATACTGAGCAAGGAGGGGGAACGAAAGAAAGGGAAAGAGAGAAAAAGGAACGAAAGAGGGGTGGGGGGGAAACTTGTAGCGATGTTATTGGCATCTATAGAGGCCAGTATACATACACAAGTTTGAATTGATACATATACATACCGTCGTGTGTATGCGTGCTTAAGCACAAGCATACTTTCACTTACACATACACAGATACGCATGCTTACAAATACATATGCTTTGCTATACATATACTTATATAAACATTCTAATTTAGACAACATTGCTTTTTTTAAAAAAAACATTGCTTTTAAAAAATGGGTGCATTAATAAAAATATATACGAAAGACATATAAAATAAAATATAACATCCTATTTTGGGTCATTTATAAATAATCAAGGTAATATAAATAATCAAGGTAATCCTATGCAATACAATAACATGAAAACAAAGTTTGTAGGTTTTTCCTAATATATATGTAGAAACAATAAGACTTTGCTATAGATCCGTCGTAGCGCTTAAGAGTCAAAATCAAAATCAAAAATCAAAATACAAAATATATACTCTATCCATATGGTATATTTATATTCGACATTTTAAATTTAGCCGCGTGCCTACATAAGTTCATTAACTCACTTCTTTGATTCAAAGAATTATTGTCTTTGAATAATATGTGCATTTTCTCTAATAAGCAAAGCTTGCACTTGAAATTATATTTGTAAGCTCCATGCCTGTATGGTGCGCCCTGTCCAGAATGCTCCATGTCACGTTGAAAGGTGGGGCTTCCTTTTCTTTTAGTTCCCAGACATATTTTGCTAGGCTGGTTTTCTTCCTATTCTCTGGGTATTTAAAAGAATTCTTATGAGAATAAAATCTTGTTTTAAATGAATTTTCTGAAGCCCCTGTGTATGTCTTGTATTCCGATGAGCCTTCCACTTGCACCTTGGCTCTATAAACTACTCCTTTCACTAGACATTTCCCTTCTAACGGACAGGAGCTTTCGTTTTTGAAATTACATTTCTTAATGGGCTCGGCACCATGTCTAATCTCAATTAGCTTCCTATTATGTTGGCTAATGTAAGAGGCGAAATTTCTGCAACAAGAATAGCTAACCTTCAGGGTTCTTCTATTAAATATTCTGTAGAATTTATGACCTTGCTTAAAATGCTTAGAGACTAATCTCAAAAATTCCTTACCTATATTAGTCTTTACGGCCAAATTGAAAGCCGGGTTGAACCACAAAACTTTCCTGGTCCTAGTTCTTCGTGCAGCATTATTATTAGCATTAAGCTGGTTGAACTGAATCTTCTCCGAGAATCCACTATTCTTTAATGCGCTATCGTAATAAGGTGCAGCATTATGGAATGCTGCCTCGTCCGAAGAAATTGAAGATATTCTTCTACCTACATTGCTGACTAAGTTGCTAAGGATAACTGGTGGATGGTTCGAATCTTTGCTAATATACGATAGCTTTTCATTGGGCTTACGGAAAGGTTTAAATCTATCCGATCTTACATTAAAATTTACGTCTAAAAAATCTACACTATTCAGGTTAGTATCTATCGTAATCCGTAAGCCCATCCTTTGAAAGAAAGCTATAAAGTCCTTCCTAAGTCTATCTGATTCATGGCCGTTTAGATTATGCGTGGCTATAAGGCCGTCATCCCTATATAGACCTGCATCTATAAATGGGAATTCTATTTTTAGATTATGGAGAATAAAGGCTCCTATGAGCATACATAATTCAGCCCCGTCGTATGCCCCCATCGGTACATCGAAAAGAGAATCCTCAGTCTTCTTAATCCAGGTGGAATCCTCGAAAAACAGAAGCGATTTCCTCGCATGCATAATAATTTCAATTTCCGAGCTATCGATGTTGACATACTGCTTGGCGAAGTCCAATGCCCTTAGGAGCAACGTCCTAGATATCGACGGGTAAAAGTCAATAATGTCGAATTGTGTGAAACTACAATTATTCTTATAGCTAATACCTTTAAACCACTCTATAACTGACTTACTATTCTTCCAAATTCTCAAGTCTACTTCACTATCTAACTTAACTAAAATACGGTCCAAAATATTTTTGCTAATAATTCCTATCTCAGTTTTAGCCGGATTTATCAATCTACATTTGGGGTTTCTACTAAAATTGTCTTTATGGTCTTTCAGAGTAATAAAAGCTGGTCGTGGTGAAAGGTATTCAATCCATCGCTAATCTTAAGATCGTTAGCTATTCCTCTTGCTTCTAAGTTCACCTCTTTGTATATATTCGTGTTGTCTTTTTTGTATGTGTCCGTGACACTATTCGAAATCAGGCGTTTATAAACGTCCTTATCAAGTGCATATAAGTTCCTTGTCTTGTCAGAATTAACGAAGATCTTATTCGAGTCGTTAATCTCCTTAATTTTTTCTCTCATGTTTTTTTGCAATTGGTTGGTAAATTTGCGGAATTTAATTTTCCTAATAATCTCGAAAAGGTCTTTCTCGAAGGCTTCTAATTCCGGAATCGGTGGCGGGTTTCTGGGAGATTTAAATCCATATTTGTTACCTTCTATTTTCTGTTTATTATCAAAGAAGAAGGCTTTCCATCTCAGTCTTCTAATAAACTCTTCCGTTTTCTCTATAAGACCTTTGATATATTGTTTCCGTGCAGGGATAGGTATATTTTTCTGAGAAAAATCCAGCGGGTAAAGTTCCATCTTTTTCAGCTGTTTGTTCTTCCTACTTGTGCAGAGTCGCTCAAACTTTTACAAGGAGCGGGTTAGACCGAGTAAACACATAAATGTGAAACAAGGTGGAAAAAAGAGTACTCAAATACCAGTGGTAGAGTAATATGCTTTATTTTAAGCAGCAGAAAATTCAACAAAATCTGTTACTCTGAGTTTCTCGTTGCCGTTCATCAGACAGTTTTTGCTAGAATGGAACATATATATTAATTCAATCTATACTCTTACAAACGCTACACCTTTAAAAAGAAATAGACTTGTTTGATTGGCCCTTTAGAAAAAACGGTCAATCTTCGAGCGATAAACAAAAAGGTCAAAAATATATGTATTATATATATAAAAAAACTTATAAAAATTATAAAATCCGAGGAAAAAACCGAGGAAAAAACCTATTGCCGTTAATGAAGACAGTACAAATTAATGCATAGAAATTAAACCTGTTATAAATACTGCAATACATATTTATATTAAAATCCACATATATATATCAACATACACAAAAGGATGCGCGTAAACGCCATACATACATATACAGACGTATGAATATGAATCTAAATTATACACATTATGGATTTAAATCTCCCAGAAACCCGCCACCGATTCCGGAATTAGAAGCCTTCGAGAAAGACCTTTTCGAGATTATTAGGAAAATTAAATTCCGCAAATTTACCAACCAATTGCAAAAAAACATGAGAGAAAAAATTAAGGAGATTAACGACTCGAATAAGATCTTCGTTAATTCTGACAAGACAAGGAACTTATATGCACTTGATAAGGACGTTTATAAACGCCTGATTTCGAATAGTGTCACGGACACATACAAAAAAGACAACACGAATATATACAAAGAGGTGAACTTAGAAGCAAGAGGAATAGCTAACGATCTTAAGATTAGCGATAGGATTGAATACCTTTCACCACGACCAGCTTTTATTACTCTGAAAGACCATAAAGACAATTTTAGTAGAAACCCCAAATGTAGATTGATAAATCCGGCTAAAACTGAGATAGGAATTATTAGCAAAAATATTTTGGACCGTATTTTAGTTAAGTTAGATAGTGAAGTAGACTTGAGAATTTGGAAGAATAGTAAGTCAGTTATAGAGTGGTTTAAAGGTATTAGCTATAAGAATAATTGTAGTTTCACACAATTCGACATTATTGACTTTTACCCGTCGATATCTAGGACGTTGCTCCTAAGGGCATTGGACTTCGCCAAGCAGTATGTCAACATCGATAGCTCGGAAATTGAAATTATTATGCATGCGAGGAAATCGCTTCTGTTTTTCGAGGATTCCACCTGGATTAAGAAGACTGAGGATTCTCTTTTCGATGTACCGATGGGGGCATACGACGGGGCTGAATTATGTATGCTCATAGGAGCCTTTATTCTCCATAATCTAAAAATAGAATTCCCATTTATAGATGCAGGTCTATATAGGGATGACGGCCTTATAGCCACGCATAATCTAAACGGCCATGAATCAGATAGACTTAGGAAGGACTTTATAGCTTTCTTTCAAAGGATGGGCTTACGGATTACGATAGATACTAACCTGAATAGTGTAGATTTTTTAGACGTAAATTTTAATGTAAGATCGGATAGATTTAAACCTTTCCGTAAGCCCAATGAAAAGCTATCGTATATTAGCAAAGATTCGAACCATCCACCAGTTATCCTTAGCAACTTAGTCAGCAATGTGGTAGAAGAATATCTTCAATTTCTTCGGACGAGGCAGCATTCCATAATGCTGCACCTTATTACGATAGCGCATTAAAGAATAGTGGATTCTCGGAGAAGATTCAGTTCAACCAGCTTAATGCTAATAATAATGCTGCACGAAGAACTAGGACAGGAAAGTTTTGTGGTTCAACCCCGCTTTCAATTTGGCCGTAAAGACTAATATAGGTAAGGAATTTTTGAGATTAGTCTCTAAGCATTTTAAGCAGGGTCATAATTCTACAGAATATTTAATAGAAGAACCCTGAAGGTTAGCTATTCTTGTTGCAGAAATTTCGCCTCTTACATTAGCCAACATAATAGGAAGCTAATTGAGATTAGACATGGTGCCGAGCCCATTAAGAAATGTAATTTCAAAAACGAAAGCTCCTGTCCGTTAGAAGGGAAATGTCTAGTGAAAGGAGTAGTTTATAGAGCCAAGGTGCAAGTGGAAGGCTCATCGGAATACAGACATACACAGGGGCTTCAGAAAATTCATTTAAAACAAGATTTTATTCTCAAAGAATTCTTTTAAATACCCAGAGAATAGGAAGAAAACCAGCCTAGCAAAATATGTCTGGGAACTAAAAGAAAAGGAAGCCCACCTTTCAACGTGACATGGAGCATTCTGGACAGGGCGGCACCATACAGGCATGGAGCTTACAAATATAATTTCAAGTGCAAGCTTTGCTTATTAGAGAAAAATGCACATATTATTCAAAGACAATAATTCTTTGAATCAAAGAAGTGAGTTAATGAACTTATGTAGGCACGCGGCTAAATTTAAAATGTCGAATATAAATATACCATATGGATAGAGTATATATTTTGTATTTTGATTTTTGATTTTGATTTTGACTCTTAAGCGCTACGACGGATCTATAGCAAAGTCTTATTGTTTCTACATATATATTAGGAAAAACCTACAAACTTTGTTTTCATGTTATTGTATTGCATAGGATTACCTTGATTATTTATATTACCTTGATTATTTATAAATGACCCAAAATAGGATGTTATATTTTATTTTATATGTCTTTCGTATATATTTTTATTAATGCACCCATTTTTTAAAAGCAATGTTTTTTTTAAAAAAAAGCAATGTTGTCTAAATTAGAATGTTTATATAAGTATATGTATAGCAAAGCATATGTATTTGTAAGCATGCGTATCTGTGTATGTGTAAGTGAAAGTATGCTTGTGCTTAAGCACGCATACACACGACGGTATGTATATGTATCAATTCAAACTTGTGTATGTATACTGGCCTCTATAGATGCCAATAACATCGCTACAAGTTTCCCCCCACCCCTCTTTCGTTCCTTTTTCTCTCTTTCCCTTTCTTTCGTTCCCCTTCCTTGCTCAGTATATGAGAATTGCTACATAGATGAGTTTTAGCTTGCGTGCGAGACGGTTTGCGTGAATATATGTACACATGCTTTTATGTGTATAATTTAGATTCATATTCATACGTCTGTATATGTATGTATGGCGTTTACGCGCATCCTTTTGTGTATGTTGATATATATATGTGGATTTTAATATAAATATGTATTGCAGTATTTATAACAGGTTTAATTTCTATGCATTAATTTGTACTGTCTTCATTAACGGCAATAGGTTTTTTCCTCGGTTTTTTTCCTCGGATTTTATAATTTTTATAATTTTTATAAGTTTTTTTTATATATATATACATATATTTTTGACCTTTTTGTTTATCGCTCGAAGATTGACCGTTTTTTCTAAAGGGCCAATCAAACAAGTCCATTTCTTTTTAAAGGTGTAGCGTTTGTAAGAGTATAGATTGAATTAATATATATGTTCCATTCTAGCAAAAACTGTCTGATGAACGGCAACGAGAAACTCAGAGTAACAGATTTTGTTGAATTTTCTGCTGCTTAAAATAAAGTATATATATATATATATATATATATATATATATATATATATATATATATATATATATATATATATATATATACATATAGTTGTAGGCGTGGCTTGTGGTAAGAAGCTTGCTTCCCAACCACATGGTTCCGGGTTCAATCTCACTGCGTGGCACTTTGAGCAAGTGTCTTCTACTACAGCCTCGAGCCGACTGAAGCCTTGTGAGTGGATTTGGTAAACGGAAACTGAAAGAAACCTGTCATATATATATATATATATATATATATATATATATATATACACGTTTGTGTGTCTGATTGTTCCCCCACCACCGCTTGACAACTGTGGCTACGTCTCCGTAACCTAGGGATTCGGCAAAAAGGACCGATATAACAAATGTTATGCTTACAAAGAATTCCCGGGGTCGATTCATTCGACTAAAAGCGATGCTGCAGGCAAATGACTGAAACCAGTAAAAGAATAAAACAATTAAAGAATATATGTATATGTATTTATATATATTTGGCGGGGAATATACATAAAAAAGCTATCAAGATATACGGCTGAGGAAAAATATTTTAAAACTTATATGTACAGTAACTGGTATTGTAGAATTTCACTTTCGATAAGAAAAATACAGTTTACATCCAGATATCTCCGTAAACAACCTAAGGCGACATTTATATATTTGGAAATAAATGCAAAGAATAGAATACGAAAGATAATAAAAAGCTGTAGGGTATTAATGCAAAATCAAGTACATTGAAATATATTATGTAAAGATAAAAATAGTTAACTGTAGTAGTGATAAATTACTATGTTTTACATTACAGTGAAGTTATATGTTAGTATTACTTTTGGTGTAAAGAACAATAGTATTGATTTGTATACATTAGGAGAATCTAGAAAGCAAGGAGCAAAATATGTTATATATCAGGATTGATATTTTCGATTATAATGTTCAGAAATATAATTGCTAGTGAGATTATTAAATTGTAATAACATCTATTATTCACATATTTATTTTTAGAAGCAATTATTTGGTTCTGCATATTAAAGACTATGTTCTGAGTGTAAGTAGGCTTTCATGAAAGAGGTGAAGTTCCATAAGAATAGAAGTGTGATCTGGATGAAATTTATGTGTGAAGTATAGATGAGTTAATATGCAATAGAGCAATAATTCGAAGACCGTTATACTAGTATAATAATATAAATAGGCAACTATTGATTTCAAATTTTGGCACTAGACAAGCAATTTTAACAGAGAGATAAGTCGATTACATTAACCCCAGTACTCAATTGGTACATATTTTATCGACACCAAAACGATGAAAGGCAAAGTCGACCTGTATGGAATTTGAATTCAGAACATGAAGACGGATGAAATACCTATTTCTTTACTACCCACAAGGGGCTAAACACAAAAGGGACAAACAAGGACAGACAAACGGATTAAGTCGATTATATCGACCCCAGTGTGTAACTGGTACTTATTTAATCGACTCCGAAAGGATGAAAGACAAAGTCAACCTCGGCGGAATTTGAACTCAGAATGTAGCGACAGACGAAATACTGCTGAGCATTTCGCCTGGCGTGCTAACGATTCTGCCAGCTCTCCGCCTTATAGGCAACAGTTTTTACGATACAAAATGACGAATGAAACTTGACGATACAGATTGATACAGAATGATGAGTGATGCTTGAAGAAAAGAAAATGTATTATAAAGTACATTGAAATATATGTGGAGGCAAAGCTTATGTAATGGAATACAGTCGGGAAATAAGACTGAAATGTAATACAAAAACATAAGATTATAAGAATTTAAATTTATAAAATACAAATAAAATACAAATTCCCCGCCAAATATATATAAATATATATAGGCGCAGGAGTGGCTGTGTGGTAAGCAGCTTGCTAACACACATGCGCAGTTAGTCAGTTGCTTCCTGTTCAGCCAGAGTGGACGCGAGTCAACCAGCTCCGTCCAATTAAAGAAAAAAGACCAAAAACGGAAAGTTGTCGAGGTAAGTGATTTTGTTTATTGTGAGTTGGGCATAATTTATTGCGTGCCAATTATTATTTCAGTAAGTTGTGTCCAACTCTGAGACAATTTCCCCTGCTCTCGGCGGCTGCCGTTTTTGTGTTCATTGAAAAAAAACAGTGGAGGGGCGTATCCGTCTTCGATAAATTGAGTGAATATTTTTTTCACGTAATTGTGAGAATTGTATTGTGCTGTAAAGAACTTTTTGTGAAAACTGCTATATAGGGGAGTATTTTGCCTCCGAAGTTTGAACAAGTTTTACCAATTTTACACCAATTTATGTGGAAGTTGTGCGTTCCTGGTTCAATTTAGGCCGGGAGTACCAAATGGCCAGAAGGTTTTTGCTGTGTTATTGACTTTCTTTTTAACTTTATTTGACTTTCTTTTTAACTTTATTTGACTCTCTCCTTTTTTCACTGTGACTTTCTTCGGATTTCCTTTTCTTCTCGTTTTTTAGTTTTATTCTGAATACATTTAAAAAAAAAACAAAAAAGAAACAAAAAAAAACAAAACATGACAACGAAAAATAACAAACTTTTGGAATGGGAGATCATACCGCCTAAAAAGTGGTTAAAAGACCGTGAAGATAGGACGGTGGTGTTGAGAACCTACTCCAAGGCACTCGACACCATCGCCCTATTCGAAAAGACGGCAATTGAAAAGGAGTTGGAAGAGTATTTGCCAACAATTAAATTCATTTCCAGGGGTGTCAAATATGCAAACGGTGTGGTTGCTATTTGACACCCCTGAAGAGGCTTGCAAATTTGCTAGCAAACCCCTGGAGGGTAAGGAAATCTTATTCCTGCCCACGTACAAAAAAAAGAAATTGATGAAAGCTTGGATTTGCGGCCTGCCACCCGACATAGAACCCGAGTGGATAGAGGAGACTATCCGCCGGGGTCTGGGTGGCAGCGAAACTAAGCTCCTTAATGTAAAAGTTCTTCCTGCGGCTGCTTGGGTTGGGTCAAAAGCAATTTTGACCCTGTGGACCCAATCAGCCAATCTGGTTCTTCCAGATTTTTTGAAAATGGCCGGGTGCAGGTACCCGGTGATGCTTGAGGGTCGCTCCCCTAAGTGTCATCGGTGCTTGGAGTCCGGCCACATAAAGAAGAACTGGCCCCAGGAACAAAATAGGATCCCGGAACAGTTAAGTAAAACCCCTCTAGAAGAGGGAATGATAACGGCCGAGAAAGCAGAGGACTCCTCAAACAGAGGCCGAAAGAGGAAGGTGAGCAACAATGGGTGCTCACCAAAGGATAATAGGGATGAAGAGAGGAAGGCGAATCTTCCAGCCACGGAGTAGACGCACCCTCCCTCAGTTGAAAAGGGAAAAAAAAAAGAAAAAGAGGAAGAAAAACGGGACATTACCGACTGTCAGTGTAGCACCGGAATGTCCCGGAACTACGTCGCTTGGGGTTGTGCCACCGACAAGAGAAGGAATACCGTTGGCGGGAACTGTGCCGCCACCGAAAGAACTGAACGTATTGGTCCTCTTCTATAGAGGAGGAGAAATTGAAAAAGTGATGGAAGAGCATCACAAGGGAGCACCTTTAGCCTTCACACAGGACCCCGAATGGCCTCCGCAGGTAGCTGTGGAGGCCGTGACGTTCGACGTGACGCTTGGGCTAAAGGAGCTCAAGGGAGACTATAACTTGGTCCCGGGCGACGCTGACTCGGAACTTGATTACGTTCTGAGGGAGGCGTGGTTGATGGTGGAGGGCGCGGGCACAAGTGACTTCGAGGACGATATGTAATTATTGAACTGTTATTATTAGTAATGGACTGCTAAGTTCAAAAATTGAAAAATTGTAAGAGGTTTAATACCTCGTTTTGTGTTTATTTTTATTAATAATGGACTGCTAAATCCAAAAATTGGAAAAATTGTAAGAGGTTTAATACCTCGTTTTGTGTTTATCCTTAAAAAGAACAATGTTTTAGAGAAGCGAAAGTCGGCGGGCGCTTTTTGTCTTCTCCCATCCTTATCATCTTTCTTTCATTATCATTCACTTCATTAATGTCCTCGTCCAGCCCGCAAAGCTAACTTAATCTGTGTACTGCCTTTATGGCAAATGTTTTGAAATAAAGTAGCTTGCTAACCAACCACATGGTTCCGGGTTCAGTCCCACTGCGTGGCATCTTGGGCAAGTGTCTTCTGCTATAGCCTCGGGCCGACCAATGCCTTGTGAGTGGATTTGGTAGACGGAAACTGAAAGAAGCCTGTCG
Organism: Octopus sinensis; assembly: GCF_006345805.1. Classification (NCBI taxonomy): domain Eukaryota; kingdom Metazoa; phylum Mollusca; class Cephalopoda; order Octopoda; family Octopodidae; genus Octopus; species Octopus sinensis. Next base: position 71,200,360 of record NC_042999.1, on the reverse strand, counting down.
TATATATGTATATATATATATAAGTGTGTGTGTGTGATATATATTTGTGTGTCTTTGTTTGTCCCCCTAACATTGCTTGACAACCGATGCTGGTGTGTTTACGTCCCCGTCACTTAGCGGTTCGGCAAAAAAGACCGATAGAATAAGTACTGGGCTTACAAAGAATAAGTCCCGGGGTCGATTTGCTCGACTAAAGGCGGTGCTCCAGCATGGCCGCAGTCAAATGACTGAAACAAGTAAAAGAGTAAAAGAGTAAAAGAGTATAAATACATGAATGTACTAATGTGAGCAAATAAACAAACCCACACACACACACGTATTGATAGAGAGAGAAGGATAGATAGATAGATAGATAGATAGATAGATAGATAGATAGATAGATAGATAGATAGATAGATAGATAGATAGATAGATAGATAAGTTTCTTTATTGGCCACACAGGGCTGCACACAGATGGGACAAGTTACAAGGTAGAGCTTTTCTTTTGGGGGATTAAAAAAAAAAACAAAAGAGACAAAAAAAAAGGTGGCGTAGGTTTTCGATCAAAAGGGATCGTAAAAGGGAAAAAAAGAACAAAAAATACAAAAAAAGAAAAGAAAGAAAAAAAGGAAAAGGAACAAAAGAAAAGAGAAATGAAAAAAAGATGAAAAAAGGGGGGGAAAGGAGAAGAGGAAAAAAATGATCAATAGGGATCGTGTATCACAGTGTTATGATGTATGGTGTAAAGGGGAAAGAAGTTGATGAGAGATTGACCAGAGAGGAAAGTGTTTGTCTCCAATCCTTTCGGACGCGTCCACCAGATACATTCTTTCGCCATAGCCACAAGGATGATGAAAATAACTCTTCCTTCCCGTTTGAAGGAAGGAGGCGTGACAATATTGACGATAGACTCAGCTGATAAACCGACTCGTCCCACACGTGACAGCAGTTGTTCGACATAAGCCCACAGGTCGGAAATTGTTGGACACTGCACGAGTGCGTGCAGAACGGTTTCGTCGCTCTGACCGCATCTCGGGCAGGTCGGCCCCGTGTTTCTCGAGCCGTGTCTGTAGAGCTTATCCCGAACGGGTAGCGCTTCTCGGTAGCACTGCCAGGCTAGACAGGACCGAAGCCAGCTGCTCTGAGGACTGCCTCCAAGTATCGATGGTCCACCCTATCGAAAGCTTTCGATTGATCCAAATTGATCAGCGCCCCACCCATGCCAGGTTCGTTAACTACCCTGTCTATGATGTAGCGCATCAGGTGGAGGTTGTCATGGATGGTCCGGCCCGGCACGGCGCATGTTTGCGCCTTGTCGACCAGTTTCTCGATGACAAGTGCCAACCTCTTGGCTAGCACCTTGGCCAAAATTATCAAGTCTGCATTAAGCAGAGTGATGGACCTAAAGTTATCTATTACATTTCCCTTGTTTAGATCTTTCTTCAGCTGTGTTACGGCTCCTCGGCTCACAAAACCAGGAATGCTCCCGTTTTGCTGCCAGTTGCAGTACACCGCCGCCAAGACATCTCCAAACAAGTCTGGCATACAATTGTAAAGCTCGTAGGGTAGACAATCCAAACCCGGTGATTTGTCCCTCGAGCATTCTGCCATCGAGTCCTGTACTTCCGCCGCCGTGATGGCACCTTCGCAGCACCCTGCCTCTCTTGTCGAGAATCGTGGTAGGCTGTGTAGGTAGGCACTGAAGTCCACCCTACGTTCTTGCCCGCCACTCGTCCCGAACAGTTGGGCAAAATGCTGTTGAAAGGCCTCACACATTTTACTTGGCTCGAGCAATTCGCGCCCCTGTTCATCTACCAGAGACCGAATGGCGGCTTTGTTGCCCTGTTGCGCCTCTGCCACCCGGGACTCTCTCGCAGCTCCAACACCTTCGTTCCTTAGAGCACGCATCCTAGCTCTGACAGCACACCCTTCGTGTTTGGCGTTGAAGTGTTGGTCGAGGGCCAACCTCGCCGCCAAAACGTTGGATGCGATGCCGCTTTTAATTGCCTCTTCTAGCTTCTTAACTAGTTCACCCTCTACTCTATTTCTATCTATGGCTAGTGCTTTGCTGTACCTAATCGTTTCTGCTTTTACTGTTCTCTTGAGGGCAAACCACCATTTGTTGTTGATGATGGCTCCCGTTAAAGTCTTCTTTACTAGTGTGCTAATCCGGTCTCTGAAAACCTGTCTCGATGGGAAAGACGCGTTTAGTTTCCAGTATCCGGGACCCTGCCTAAGTGTCTTACCTAAGTCTAGCGTACATGTTACAAGTTTGTGATCCATGTAGCTGACTATGTGGAATTGTGGACATCCTACGCTCTCACTATCTACTATCCTACACAGTATCCTATCTAGATACGATCTCGACGACCCGATGCGGTTGCTCCATGTCCACGTTGGCGCATTTGGGTGGTCTATTCGGACCCTGTCAGACAGTTGAAAGCGTCTGAGCAGGTCTCTGAGGCATTTGCATCCCCGTCTATTCCTATCTCTACCCACGTAGTCTACATGCGTGTCCAAGGTAGCATTCCAATCCCCCACTAAGAGTAAAGGACGAGACGTTCCCAAGAATACTTCTAGACGTTGAAAGAAATCCGCCCGACCTGTTAAGGGCGGTGCGTAGACTGATAGGAGTCGAAAAGCGCACCCATTGCTGCCATCGACATCCAGGACAACCAGTCTACCCTCCGTGTCTACGAATATTGTCTTTACTTTGAGATCCAGACTCTTGCGAAAAAGTACCGCGGTGCCACTACCGCCCATTCTTGGAAGACAGGGGGGAAAATAAATGTTGAACTGTCCGCCAAACATGGTCTTTAGGGCCCGCGGATTGTGGAGTCTGGTCTCACTTATGGCTATGATTTCTAACTTATGTGACTTTATGTCATTTAAGAGGTACCCTTGTTTCCAAGGGGACCCCAAGCCACGCGCATTTACACAACCAATCTTGATCATAATCCTAATGAATTAGAATACAAGTGAAAGGAACAGAGGGTTACTTACTGCTCGAAAGTTTTTGCTTTCTCCTCGTTTGGTTTGTCCTCGAGGAGATCCCAGTACAGTTTCTTTGTGAGATATTTTTGGCATTTACCAACCGCACTGGGGAAAATGCCTTTGAGTGTGTGGTGCAGACTTTTGGAGATGTGTAATATTTTGATGTGGTCTGGTGGTGTTGTGTATGGGTGATTGTTTGTTTCTATGTCATCTTCTGTTATGTTTGTTTTTGATTTGATGTATTCCATCAAATTTGTGTTTTTGGTGTCTATAGCTGTGAGCATGTTTGCTGTATATATTTTTGTGATGTTGGTGTGACTGTTGTTTGTGTTGGGTTTTGAAATGTCTTCGGGAGATGTATTTCCCCCTGCTTTGTTTGTGTTTGCATTTGGTTTGGTTGTGTTTCTGCTCTTTATTTTCCTTCTTTATGTAGTTATTTGCCATTTCTCACTGGTTTCGTCTTCCGACGAAATTTCTGGGGAATCAGTATGTTGTAGGCTTCTATGTATGTCTGTGTAAGTGGTTGTGCTGTTGTTTTCGTTGCTGTTGGTTGTTGAGTGTCTGTGTGTGATGAGTGCGGTATGAGGGATGGGGAATCAGTTTTTGTGTATTTTCTTTGTTTTTCTGTTCCTTTGGTTCTTGCTGTTGTTTGTGGTGTTGGTATTTTCTCAGGTGTTGAGTAATTTTTGGTTGTTGACGGGTTAGCTTGGTGTGCTTCTCTTGTCGTCTTCTGTTTTGATGGTGGTGTGGGTAGTAGAGCTTTTTTTCCGGAGTGTTTTGGTTGTGGTAGTGGTTGTTGTTGTTGCTCTTGGTGTGCATTGGTTGGGCACGTCTTTTTCAAGTGTATTTCATACATACTTACATACATACATACATACATAAATAGATAGATGTCGGCATATATGTGTGTGTCTGCACGCATATATACATATATATAGTTGTAATTTACAAAATAAACAAACAAACAAAAAACGAAGATGGGTGTGTAAGGAACAAACAGATGTATTAGTTTAACGTTCAGGAAGTGAGAAAGTCTTTTACGTTTCGATTTACGCTCTTCAACAGAAAAGAACACAGAGAGAGACTATAAAAAAGGTTTACTAGCGATATATATACATACATACATACATACATACATACATACATACATACATACATACATACATACATACATACATACATATATAAACACTATTTAAAAGTAGGATAAAATCTTCATAAGAATTTATCAAGTAGTTTCGCATAAGAGAAAAAGTCCACCAATTTTTTCACTTAAATATATTTATTTATATTATATAGAGGGTATTATTACACATAAATGCCACACGCTAGGAGGGACTCTTAAAGTCAAAACTACTAGAATAAACATATCGTAACGAATGCAACTCTCGAAGCAAGTCATTTAAAAACAGAATTCAGCTGTATATCACCTGTGATTTCGTAATCAGTGCAGTGGTAAGCACTCTTTACTCGTCAGTGCAAGCATAATTCAAGATTTAAAATGAATGAACAAAATCAACATACCAGACGAACACCCATCGTATCCAACATAGTATCCAGAACTGTTTACCCCTTATACATCTATGTATATGCCAAAATCATTTATTATTCAAACACAAACTAAATCACAAATAATCCCTCACGAACTGTAATGGCAGTGTATCTTTTATGATTTGAATTCTTGTTGCATAATTACTGATTTCCACCGGCACGAAATATTGTTTAGATGAAAGTCAACATAAATTCTTGTAAAAAGAATGTTTATCCCATTTCCAAGTATCGAGTACTCTTTGGTTTTATAATGTGTGTGTGTATATATATATATATATATATATATATATATATATATATATATATATATATATATATATAAAGAGAGAGAGAAGGAAAGAGAGAGACATCATTATAGGTAAGCTAACTTATATAGCAGTCTGGCCTCACAATGCTCAAGTAGAAGGTATAACTTCCATTATTTCTGTTCTGTCTCACAGTTTTGGGAAATTGTGGTCCAATTATATCGTTGTCTATATCTGATACAATTTCAAAATACATTCCATGTTTCTTGTTGCTGTTCTCCAATGAATATACAAACACATTTTACAGCATATTTTATAATATTACATCAAGATAAAGTTTGTTGTTGGAAGTTTTTGAAGTGTTTTTGAATAAGGCTTCAAATAATGTTTGAAAATTAGCTAAGGTGTTGGTGCCTATTCGTGTAGTCAAACTGTTATGTTTTCCAGAAATAAAAATTTTTGCAATTATTTTATGCAATAACATTGTGGTGTCTCTGAATGAATATTTGTAGTCTTACGCTAAAAAATATATATTATTTTATATTTACTCCAGGACTCATACGTTACTATTTTGACAAGTACCGTAAAGTTCATGCTTCGGTAAAATTGACGAAAACTTTCATTTGTACTTCCCAGGAAATTTAAAATAAAATCGAGATAAAATCGTCATTGAGTTATTGTATGTTTTCCTTATTGCACAGTCATTTATATCCGAGATTTTTATGTTTCCTGCATTAAAGTACCCGGCGGAAAACAGAATTAATTCCATGGTTACAATGGTTCCCTATACCTAACCATGGGACCTATACGCAAACTTGAATAATTATTCTTATCGATTTGATACATACTACCATTTATAACGAGATGGGAACTATTGACTTTTGACCAGCAGACTGGCCCGCTTTCTATCAACAAATATTCTTAACTAGATGATAACATCAAAACATCTGTGAGAAAAGATGTGAAAAATATTCTAAAAAATATCAATTTCATATAGAGAAAATAGTTGATTTTAGTTCCGAAAAACTATTATGCATTGAAAATGTCGAACATTTTATTATAACATATCTGTATGTATCTTCACACATCTCATTATCATAAAGATCGTTCCACAGAAGAAGGGGAAAAACATCAAGGAAAGGAAGTTGAAAGTCTTCGGAAAGATAGAAGATAATTTTATTTTACTTTCATCGAAATTCAAGCGAACTAAACATTTGTGTGCACTAAGTAATCTGTCATATTGTAAATATGCACGCAACATACAAAAACAAATGTCGCAGGTTTATCAAGTTTCGAATTCCGTGGTTGTTTTCTATTGTTATTGTTGTTGTTGCTCTTGTTGATAATGATGATTAACACCTAGTTACACCTATTTGAACGGAGATCTGTAGCAGTGAAATAAGCAATCGACATCTACAAGTTATGTCCAAAACCTGTATATGCAACTATAAATTGGCTGGTGTTCTGAACAGTTGCCAACTTATTTCGATAATGACAGGGCAAGAGGCATTCGTAATAACGAAGCATTACACTGTTAAATTTAGACTTAAACACATAAAACACACACTCACTCTCTCTCTCTCTCTCTCTCTCTCTCTCTCTCTCTCTCTCTCTCTCTCTCTCTCTCTCTCTCTCTCTCTCATTCTCTATCTATCTATCTCTATCTCACTATATATATCTATTTCTCTCTTCCTCTACCGCTCGCTCGCTCCTTCTCTCCCCTCTCTCCTCCTCTCTCTCTGATTCGCTCGCTCCGTCTCTCTCTCTCTCATACACACATACATACACATGATATTTACACACATGCACACCCACGTATGTAATACAGGCGTGCATACACATATAAACATATATATACATATATACATGTACGTGGGTAGGCTGCAAACTTCATAGGCCGATTATCAAAGAACATTAATTTCAACATTTGTTCATAGCTGCATTGTTTCTTTCTAGCTAAACTGACATCTGACTGTTCAAAGAAGACTTCAGAAGTAACAAGTAGTTACTGCTCTTGGAAATGGAAAAAATTTAGCATCAAGGTGCTGTCAAGTGCCTGCAAAAAAAACGTTTTGGCAGCCAAGGACATTCATGCTGATATGGTTAATACATTAGGAAATGACAATCCAGCTTTATCAACAGCGCAAAAGTATGCAGCTGAATTTAGGAAAGTAAAGGAGGATCTAGAATGTGACACAAAGCCTGGACCTACAGGAAATGCCATCACAGAGGAAAACATTGATCGTGTTCACCACATGGTAATGGATAACATGTGATTGATTATAAAACAAGTAGCCACTGCATATCCTGTGAGAATATTGAAAATACTCTTCGCAATGAACTTGGTGCCATGTCTTCTGACACCTGATCAAAAGCACACCAGGTTGGTCACATCACAGGAAAATCTAACATTGTTGATGTAGATCCAGCTGGTTTCCTTCAACGTTTCTTAACCCAAGACGAGTGTTGGGTTAACCACTTTGAGACAGAGACAAAGAGACAATCTATGCAGTGGAAACACTTCTCTTTACCTACTCCAAAAAAGCCAAGGTCGTTTCATTTACTGGGAAGGTGATGGCCTCAGTTTTTGGGGATGCAAAAAGCAATGTGATTATTGACTATCTTGAAAAGGGCCACATCATTAATGGGGAGTGCTATACCAACTTGTTCAGGCAATTACCAACAGGCTATGAAGACGAAATGCCCAGAAAAACTGACTAAAGGGGGTCCTGTTTCATCGGGATGATGCTTCAATACACAAAGTCTTGGTTTCAATGGTTGTTGTGTGTGACTGTGGCTTTCAACTAGTATGCTTCTGATTTGGCTCTATCTATCATCTGCTGCACCACATGAAAACACACTTGGCTGAGAACCAGTATTGCATTGATGATGATGTCATATGTGCTGTTTATAACAGGATGAAAGCTTCTTCACCAATGGGATCCAATGGAATAAGTACGTGAAGCCCAAGAGGGAGATTGGCCTCATTTGGTCACATTCTATGAGAGTATCTTGGTTAGTCTATGAATTTTTCTGCCGACCCTTGTATGTAAGTATGTATTTGTGTATATATACAAGGTAGATCAGCATTTTAGATCTTTGTATGAATTATAAAAATGGCGCATATCTCACCAACGAGAAGTTGTAGTTGAAAACAAATTGGTACAAATAATCTTGAGAAAGTTGGTATCACACCTATTTAATGGATCCACCGTTAGCATTAATAGTTGCTTCAATACGGAGTCGAAAGCATTGACATACACGACTCAGAGGATCTTTGTCAATTTTAGACATAATACTGGTTAAGATGAACCTGAGAGATTGCATCGTGTTACAGGTGGGGGTGATTAACATCTCTCTCTCTCTTTCTCTCTTTCTCTATTTCTCTCTGTCTCACTCTCTCTTGGCTGCGCCCTATGCCTAACAGTCCAGTGGACTGAGATCTGGTGAACTATGAGGATATGAGTTTGAGAGAACATGATCATGAAGATTGGCATAAATCCACGCTTGGGTTGTCCTAGTGTTATAGAACAGCGCAGAGACTTGTTGGAAAACGGGCTTCCTTACATATTCTAACTACCCAGGGCCTCACAACTTTCTGTGTAGGCAGTGTAACATCTCCGTCGTTGCTGACGACTCCCAGAACTTTCACATTTGTTGGTAACTTAAAATGCATGACCATTGAAACTTCATTCTGGACTCTGCAAACATTGAGAAGATAGACAGATAATATATATATATATATATATATATATTATATATATATATATATATATATATATATATATATATATATATATATATGCAGATACAGGGGTTGGACAAAATAATGTAAACGGCTAGCATCATAGTATCATAATTTTGAAATATCTATAAAACCGTCACAAGCTTGTTTATTTTTATGTTTTTTTTTTATCTATTATTAGGGTTGCTTAATATGTTTTGCTAAAATTGCTGTTTCTTTTCAGATATCATCAGAAAAAGGTAAATTAAAATTCATTAAAATGACAGATCTATCTGACTTGCAAAGAGATCAAATTGCTGGTGTTCGTATGGCAGGCGCTAGCGTAACAAAATCAGCCGAAATGTGTGGTGAATCAAGAAGTTCTGTCTCGAAAGTAATGACAGCCTTTGAGAAAAAAAGAAAAACCTCCTCGTCGAAACAAAACTCCGGAAGAAAACCAAAACTTTTAGATAGGGACCGTTGGACTCTTACGCGAATTGTTAGAAAAGATCACAAAAGTACAGCCCCCCCCCAAAAAAAAATAAAATTACTGCAGAGCTTAATGACCACCTCGAGAACCCAGTTTCCACAAAAACTGTTCGCCGGGAGCTGCACAGAGTCGGATTTCACGGGAGGGCTGCAATCAGAAAACCACTACTTTCAAAAACGAATGTTGCAAAGCGTTTAGAGTGGAGTAAAACCTACAGAATTGGTCCGTAGAGCATTGGAAGGATGTTATTTTCTCGGACGAGTCATCCTTGCCTTATTTCCGACTACCGGCCGAGTATACGTGTGGAGACAGCCAAAAGAAGCATTTGACCCAGGCTGCCTGCTTCCAACTGTTAAACATGGAGGAGGATCTGCAATGATCTGGGGGGTTATATCTTGGAAATCCGCCGGCCCAATGGTTTTCTTCATGGCAGAATTAATAGTGAAGACTGTTTAAGCATTTTATTTGATCAAATTCATCCTATGGCAGCGGAACTGCAATCCTTCAGGATGATAATGCACAAATTCACACAGCTAAATTTATTACTGAATGGCTCGAGGAACATTCTAGTAAAAGTGAATATCTTATCTGGCCACCACAGTGCCCAGATCTCAAAATTATTGAACATTTATGGCGCATTTTAGAAAAACGAGTAAGGAGTCGATATCCTCCACCATCATCACTACAAGAACTGGAGACTGTTTTAGCTGTATAAACGGACAAAAATTCCTTTGGAAACAATTTAAACTTTGTACGAGTACATACCTCGTAGAATCGAAGCTGTAATTAATGCCAAAGGCGGTCCTACCCCATATTAAAATAAATTTGTTTGAAATTTTAAGGTGTTTCCATTACTTTTTCCAAGTATATATATATATATATATATATATATATATATATATATATATATAATATATATATATATATATATATATATTATATATATATATGGATGTATAAGTTGAGAGAACCGGTAAGAATGCAAACAGAAAAATACTACAAATTGATGATATAAAAAGAAATTTCCATATGTGTGTGTATATGTGCATTGCGCCTACACACATAACATACACACATGTATATATATATATATATATATATATATATATATATATAGGCTACCATGTAAAACTAGATGTCTATCAAAATGAATCATGGTTCCAGAGAGGGAAAAAAGCTAATGCATTGATCCAACAATGGATGACATGTCATTCGGAAAAAATAGTTTTCCTTGAAGTTTCTCGCATGAGAGACTACTTGACCCTTTATTGTAGATCTGTCAATCTTTTAATCTTTTGCCTCACAGTCTTACTCTCAATGACAGCGTGGGTTTGAATGTGGATTTTTCCATCTTGACACAAGTTGTAAACACAAGTAGTTCACCATCAGTCTCATTAGTCTCACTTCTTGGTTTGTGACCTCTCACTACTGTTTATTTTCCTTCTGTCGCCTTTTCTATTTCTGTTTTTATTGAGGAAAAGGAACAAAAACATTGAGAAAGAGAGAGCTGCATAAAATCTTACACTCTCTCGTTTCTTACACTCATATCCACTAATATGAGAATCGGGAGATTGCTGTACAGCCTGAAAGTACTGATCTCCAGGCCTTATAATACTTTCCTTAGTTAGTCTGGCATAATCAGACAAGACAGATGACATGCTATAGCATGGATAACATGTATAAAATCGCTATATTTCTCTCATATACAACAAATAACTGATTTGCGTCAAAAATCTATGAGTGACTCGATCTTGAAGAGTGTGGATTGTCAGTTCCAGTTGGAACTGCAGCAACTCTGTACAGTTGGAACGAAAACTGCAAACTCCCAGTCGATAAATTCTGTAGGTAACCAGCTAGAGTATTCAACAGCTGAACACCGTGTTTAACAAAATGAATTACTCTTGATTCTAGATAGAAATTAAGCTTTTACGGTGATCAGTCAATTGGTGGTATCTTGAGCTTTCGTTGACGTTTATGGAATGGGAGAAACATATTTGACCAACCTAATTTTGGTAAAAAGTTTCCTCTCTCAAGTAGATTATTAGTTGTGTCTTCATCTGGAATTACTGCACATTTGCTGATAGGTGGCAGAAAGCTCATTCTGATCTCTAGCTGTCACCCGTACCTGCAAAGAATGGCAATTCATGTGGCATACTAGCAAAGGATCTAGTGAAGCAGGGGTTACGAAACAGGCCAAGCTCAAGATACCAAAACGTCCATATGATGCAACCGATGCTTAAAGTTTAGATTTCTGACTCATTTACTTTTAAGCAGCAGAAACGGGTGTGGTAAAAAAGAGTTTCTAAATTTGAATAATTAGTAAATAACTATTAATATGTGTGTGTTTTTAAGTATATTGCCTGCCTTAGATTTTCTGTAGATTTATCAAGACATGTAATTATAAGTGCATAACTAAGCCAGCCGAGAATTTTAGACGCCGCAAGTGTACGAAAAAATAGTGAGCTGGATTCGAAACCAATCTCAACTGATTCGTTTTCGAATTTCTATTGATCGTTTTCGCAAAGACTAAAAGTAACTAGCAGCTGCTTCACAGTTAACCCAGAGTAGTGTTTTTACGTATTAGCTATAAATTCAGTGTCGTAGAATTATCGCAGGTTATTATATTGCGGTAAATAATACACCTGTAATTTCATTACCTGTTGTATCTCCTGTAATTTCATCGCAGGTAGTTACTTCGTAAGCCAATATATCGTCGATATAATGCCAGGTCAGTTACATAGCCGGTAAATTTATCGTTACACTTTTTATCTGCAAAGTTAATATATCTCTAAACATTATTTAATCTTGTTTTTCTTTATTTTTTGTTTTTCACAAAATAAATGTCAAATTTCGCTAGCGTGCTAGAAATCATGAGAAATCTTGAAAAAAAATAAGGAAGTAATAATCGAATGGCATATCGTTGCTTCAGGGATATTACATTGCACACAGAAATTGCCTCGAGGATTCGATATATCATTAATGAATATCAAAACTGCGAAATACTGGATTATTTAAGAAACGTTATTCACGGTGTGTCTTCTTTAAAATGATTCTTCCTTCCTGCAATTTAAAATTGCCATTTTTTAAACTATAGATTTTATTTTTAAATTTATTTTTAAAAGTAACTTCGATTTTCTTTTTGCTCATAAATACATTGAAGAAATTTTATATTGATAACATATTTTTTCTCTTTAAAATTCTTTTCATTATCAATGAAATTTTATGTATTTACTCTGTGAATAATATCTTTAAATAATGTTATGCACAAACGCGGCGATAATTTTTACCAATGATGTGTTGGCACGCGATGTAATTCCTAGGCGAAAAAATACCAGCTGATGAAATTACTGACAAGGTACTTATCACAATTAATTACCCTTAATTAATTTACAGTGATACTTTTCTTCGCGCAAGTCATAAAACAACACTAACATCGTTTGCAGAAACAAAGATACAATGTACCGTATCTGCTTAATATTATTATCATTATTATTATTATTATTATTATTATTATTATTATTATTATTATATTATTATTATTATTATAAACAGTATTATTTACATTATTTACATTTGACGGATATTTGTCCTCATCTTGTTTGTTGTTAACACAATGTTTCGGCTGATATACCCTCCAAATATAAATAATGTAAATAATGTACATAATTCCTCATCTCTTAAATATAGAACTATACAGTTTTATTGTATTATAATTATGATATTACCGAAGGTGACAAAAGCATACTTAAAAAGTTACCTGACGGGTAAAAGTCGTGTGTGTGTGCGTGTGGGGTGGGTTGATGGGTATATATATATATATATATATATATATATATATACACCCTTTATATATATATAAACCCTTTATAATATATATATATATATATATATATATATATATATATAATATATATATATATATATATATATTATATAAACTTGGATAAACTTAGATATGTTTCGACCAAAGATTGGTCCAGGCCTAACTTAATAGCACCACCTGATAGGATTATTCGAATTATATAAAGGGTTTTCAGAATTGCATACGCACATAGAATGATACTAAAGTTTGTGTTTATTAAAACAGATTTCTTTTTAAAAATGTAATTTTTTAATTAATTTCTTATGATAGTTCTGGTTCGGGCAATGCTAATAACGTGAAGCTATAGAATCGCAAGCATCAAGAAACATTTCATTCGGTATGTGTGCACATTGTTTTACAATGGTTGTCTCAATTCGACCGTTGTTGGTTTTGTACCATAAACTTTATCTTTTAAGTATCTCCATAAAAAAATTCTAGTGATTTGAGATGCGATAAACGCAGAGGGCATTTTACTTCTTCCAATTCACCTGCATGGGAAAATTTCATAAAGATAGGCTCTTACATATTTATAAACACAGCACTTTTCCTTTTATATTGCCGTTAATTAATTATAAAATACATTATTACCGACAAATAGGAGAGGAGGCAGATAAAAATGCGTCAGGTCTATGTGACAGACAGAAGGAAAAGAAAGATGATCACGTGAGGAAGAGAAAGATGGACGGTGGTCACGTGTGAGCAACGAGAGAGAGTAAGGAGGAAGAGAGAGAGAGAGTGACAGATAGAAAACGGTAAAGTGAGAAAAAATAATTAGAGAAAGTATGAGAGAGAAAAACGAAAGGGAGAGAAGGGGAGAAAAAGAATCAGAGAAGGAAGAGAGAGAAAAAGGAAAGAGGAGGAGAAAGACAGTAGAAGGTAGAATCGCATCAAAATTATTAAGATAAACTTACTTGGAAATGGATGCGTGGCGTTTATTACAACAAAATTTTATATAGAGTTACCCAAGGTTTCGCACGCACAAAGCTAAAGCCTTGTGGACAGCTCGTGTAACTCTATATGAATGCAACATTTTAAAATATCTACGTCGTGGACGTGAGGAAATACTCAGATCTCGAGGGATGGGGAAAACGTTAATGATTACGGGTTATTTCCCCTTAAACGGAAGGTAAAAAACAGACCCTTATATACTAGGAGAGACCTAATGATCAAACGGAAAGATCCAATTTTCTAGTAAGTAACGTTTGAAATATATTCATTTAGAAAATACTTCTTTAGGGCTGTTTAATGCGCTAAGCTTCTTAAAATCCTTAATAATTTTGGCTCTATCAGTGATACAAATTTTACAATGGCTCCTTCCATTAATATACGGACCCGGAAAATCAACTTTGTATTGATATAGAGTCTGACCAGCAGTCCACAAGGCTTTGTATGTGCGAAACCTTGGGTAACTGTATATAAAATTTTGTTATAATAATTACTGTTCTATATTTTAGAGTGTGCTTCGTTCTGATATATGTTTTTTTATTAATGAGAATATATATATATATATATATATATATATATATATATATATATATATTATATATATATATATATATAATATATATATATATATATATATATAATATATATATGCGTATGTGTGTGTATGTATAAGTCTTTTTCAAAAGAACCCAGAGTATCGCGCGATCCATGAATCGAAACCACAATCTTATCTTACGATTATGAGTGCAATATCCTAACCATTAAGCCACGCGCCTACACACGCACACGAGCACGCTTACAAAACTTTGTAGTGACACAGAAAGAAAGAAAGAAAGAAAGAAAGAAAGAAAGAAAGAAAGAAAGAAAGAAAGAAAGAAAGAAAGAAAGAAAGAAAGAAAGAAAGAAAGAAAGAAAGAAAGAAAGAAAGCAAGAAAGAAAGACTGGATGGATGAATGGATGAAAGTAAGAGATACAAAGAGGTTATCAGATTTAGCTAGATAGAGGTTTTTATGTGTAGTGAAATAATACCTTATCCACAAATATATAAAGGAAAGTCACTAATGTTAATTTCTTATTTCTTGTGTGTAAAGTGGCTTATGTGTATGTGTGTGTGTGTGCGTGCGTGCGTGCGTAAGAATTTATCACATAGTTGTGTTCGTATATATACATATATAGATAGATATATGTGTGCATCTGTGTGTATATTTGTGTGTGGTTTTCAACCTACGTCAACCGTTTACGAGAAAAATATTTCGAACCTAAAACAGGAAAAAAGTCATTTATCTAGTAATCGGTGATTTCTCATCTCTACAAAATGAAATAAAAAAGCCTGATATTTGGTTTATGGGTATGAGAAATGTCAAGTATAATATGTTTTTCGTTTAAAATACTTATTCTTCCTTCACTTACAAAGTGAAAAATTATATATAATATCGCAGAATTTCCGAAAGTTGCATTTTTTTTAAATGAAAAACAGTGTTCTGATCAGACAAGTTTTCTTATTACCAAAGACTTTATTTCCATATTTGGAAGTGAATAATAAGTTGATCCAGAGAATTGAATGATCAGAGCACCATTCACAAAGCTAAAGCATGCTGTTTCATATCATGTAGTCTGCTGGGGTTTTTTCTGGGCCCTGCCTCAAAGATATATGTTTAATCATTAAGTCGTACAGTCCAAATACTATACTTATGTAAAAACATCACTATTCAGCAGCACCACTGAATAATTAGTGAGCGTATTACATTACTATACAAACATGAACACATACTTTCATTACATACTGTAACTTACTAAAGAATTTGTCTCTGCTAAATTGTCTTACTCTGAATACGTAACATCAATTAAAAGTATTTCTGATAAAAAAAAGGTGTGTTCCTCATCACCATCTTGTTATATAAACGTTGCATTGTACTATTGATGGTAGGCTTGTTAAAGTGTAGTTCTTAATTTAAACCCTTCTGTGTGCTTTAACAAGAAAAGTGGATTGAAGACCTTAGAAGGGTAAAATTTACAGCACGTAAAACGAACCCACTGAGTTAAACTCCAACATAAGTAAAACCTACTATGGACCAAAAGAGTTTTGAGTGAGCAAGGGTTTCTCTAAGGAAACACTCTTAATGTTTTAGATAGCTGCCAAATTCTTTCAGTTTATACACTTCTGTCTCAAAATAGAAAGGGGACAATAACAAAAGAAATGCTTAGTGTACAAGTTTGGATAGTCGTGATTAAAATGTTTATGGTCCCAGGTGTAGATAATTGATATTTTCAGATTAATCGATAATAGAGATAAATATTAACAGTCTACATTAGAGTTGACAGCAGAAACAGGTAAAATCCACAATAGTGTAAAAAACTCAAATGAGAATTAAAAACTACAGATACGTGGATCGCCTGAAAAGTTCATAGACTGACCAAGATTCTCTCATGGAATGTGACAAACAAGGTTTAATTTTCAACTTAGTTCCCTTCGTGCTCCACACACTTTTTCCATCGGTGCTGAACCGCTTAAATTCCATTGGTGAAGAAGCTTTCATCCTGTTCGGCAAAAATTCACAAACAGCAGATATGACGTCATCATCACTGCGACATATGTTCCTAGTCAACAGTTTTTCCTGTTGTGGAGTAGATGATAGATAAGGCCAAATCAGGAGAAGAGGGAGGGTGATCAACCAGTTTAAATACACGTGAGCCATTGACACCAAGGACTTGTGTACTGGAGCACTGTCTTTATGAAACTAGACCTAGACTCCTTTTCGTCGGTTTTCTTGGGCATTTGGTCTTCGTAGCCTTTTTGTAATTGCCTCATCAAGTTGGAATAGTACTCCCAATTGATGGTTGGCCCTTTTAAATATAGTCGGTAGAGACAATGCCATTTGCATCCTTAAAAACTGAGGTCATCTCCTTTCCAGCATATGAGACGACCTTACCTTCTTTGGAGCAGGTGAAGAGAGATGTTTCCACAGCATAGATTGTCTCTACACTTATACTGGCTTAAGAAACGCTGAAGGAAACCAACTGGATCTGTTTCAAACAATGTTAGATTTTCCTGTGATGTGATCAGGTGTCAGAAGTCGTGGTACCCACCAAGCAAGAACTTTTGTCATGCCAATTTCATAGTGCAGAATATTCTCAACTCTCTCACGAGATATGCTAATAGCATAGATTATTTAAGTTATAGTCAATCGTCTGCCATCCATGACCATGCGGTGAACAAGTTCAATGTTACACTCGGTAGTAGCAGTTGCTGGAAGTCCATATTTTAGGTCATCTTCAAGACTCTCGTTTCCCTCCCTAAACTCAGCTGCCTCGTTTTACACAATGATAAAGCTGCCGCGTCCTCATTGATATGAATGTCGCTGAGGAATAAACCCTTTTTCTGCATGATGCAAATTTTCTGCATTTTCAAGAGAAATTGCTACTTGTTACATTTGGAGTCATATGTCAGTTTAGTTGGAAAGAAAAAATGTTGTTATTAATTAGAAAAGTCGAAATTAATGCATGAAAGATTTCACAGCTCTAGCATCACCCTTTCATAGTCACCCTATAAACCTTTCAGCCAACTTTTGTACGATGAAAACAAAAGTAGAAGTAAAAAATTATGTGGGTTAAAACTAATGATATAAAAATCATGGCAAAGTAAAAACATAATGATACAATAACCAAGTCGTAAAATTACATGGAGACCATAAGCATAGCTTAGTAGAAATCGACAATGGAGTTGAGAACCAAATGGACAAAAACAGCGTGATATGATATAGTTTTTTTTTTATCTTTAAGATCACAGTGTTGTGAAAAAATATATTATTGCAGAGCGAAATGACAGTGTTAAAAGTAGAACAATAACAACAGTAAATATCACATTGGAGTTAATGTGTATATGTGTTTGTTTGAGTGTGTGTGTGTGTTTGTGTATGTGTGCGTATGTGTGTGTGAGAGAGAGGCAGAGAGAGAGAGAGAGAGAAATACAAGACACGATAAAAATATTTCGGAATAAGATATCACGGAACATTCGTGTGAATTGCAATATAAATATGTCATAGCTATATTTACACACATTTTTCTATCTCTCTCTCCCTCTCTGTCTCTCTCTATCTATCTATCTGTCTCCCTCTCCCTCTCCCTCTTTCTCAATCTCCTTCCTTCTCTGTCTCTCTCACTCTCACCTTCACTCTCTCTCTCTCTCTCTTTCTCTCTCTCTTCTCTCTCTCTCTCTCTCTCTCTCTTTCAATTACTTTGCTATAATAAAGGATATAACCATATGAAACTGTGGTGACGAATTTATAAATGTGACATAAATACTCAGTGAGAATGCAAAGTCGGAAAAAAGTGTGAAGCTGTTTTCTATATGAGGAAATCCTGTTGAATGGGTTCAATTTCACTGTTCATACATTCATCTCATCGAAGCATGATACATAATAAATGCCAGCCATGTAACGGTTTCAGGAAATTTCCTGAACTATGCTCTACGTCGATGTATCGATGACCTTACATTTATAGAAGTAAAGGCTACAAGGTAAATACAGTTCGCAAAGAGTAGAGCCGTGAACTAAGTATGTAGTTTCATCACGATTTTATTACATACCTTTCATTGGTTTCAGATATTGTCTATGACCATGCTAGTCAGCTTAGAAAATGCACAGTCTCAATGCATTGCATGGTACTTATTTCATTGTTCACGTAAACTTCAAAATGCAAAGTGGCATAAGCATCAATAAATACGACTCGATACTATTTTTCATTTTGCGCTATGTATAAATATATAACGTATAATATGTATAAATTCACACACACACTACAACACAAACATTCACATATATGTGTGTATGTGTTTCTATATATGTGTATGCGTATATGCAACCACCAGTCATACTTCAGAGTCACAGAAAAACGGTTTGCCACGTCCCTGGCCTGCCATGTGTGGCTCCTCAAAGATCAAGAGACCCCGCGTCATAACAGGTGGAAAATAATTGATCATCCGGGCCCATATATTCATGGAAGTGGCCATTTCAAGATCTGCATCGCGGAGAGAGCCAGAATTCTTAAGGATTATACGAAACCTGGCGTGTTAATTAGTCGTTAAGAAGTGTTTTCTAAATGTGTCCACTTCAAGCGCTACCTACTGGAAAATTGGATCTCCCCGTTTGCGAATTAGGCCATTTCAGGTTTATAAGAGTTGTTTCCTCCTCTGGTTCAGGAGAGACAGCCCTCCCTCATAATGTGTTTTTTGTTTTGTTAAGACGTATTTTCGCTTTTTCAACGTTTCTTCACGTTCGCGACAGAGAAATTTTTAATTTTTGTCTTCATATAGAGTCTAAAGAACTGCCCACAAGGCTTTGGCTTATATATCTATGTCCAAGATAAAATTTTTTTGTTGTAACAATTATTGCTCGATTCTTTAGAGTGTGCTTCTTTTCTGATATATGTTTTATTAATTAACTATATATATATATATATATATACATATTAGAGGAAAAGCAAAACTACTACTAATGCTAATAACTCTAATACAACTAGTATTATCACTGCTATTAATACTAATATCACTACTACTACTACTACTACTAAAAAAAAAAAATAATAATAATAATAATAATAAATGCCCTGATGCAGTACCAGGCAGTGGCTCTCATGGCTTCTGATCTTAACTGATTGGAAGTGTTATCATGTACATTGTTTTGTCTTGGTATAAAAGATGGGCTACAGCAAATATTCTGCTCAATACCACAGATTTGCTTGTCAGTTGTTTGACCTTAACCAGTTGAGCATGTCCCTTAGTGGCTGACGATATGTGCATCTCTGATCACGAGCAGAAGTAGTGGGGGAGCATCATAGCCATGTGTTGAGAGGGATTCTTTGGGGTTTGAATAATTCACCTCTGGAAACATGGGTGGTTCTTTCAACATCCTTAAATAACCCTTATTCAGGGACCTTTTGAGCGGGATGGGCCACTCAGCCTGAAGAAAATTCTAACTGAGCCCCACCTGCAAGGTCATGTGCTGTTTATCTTGATATGAGATCACCATGTCGCGCACATATGGTTGTGATGCATGTGCCTGTTGTACCTTTATCAGACGGGTAGTCATGATGGGTATATTGGGCTTCGTATATTTTACCCCAGTGTCATTTTGATGGCATGCACTGCTCTCTCACTCAATAATAATAATAAATAATAATAATAATAATATAATAATAATAATATTAATAATAATAATAATAATAATAATAATAATAATAATAATAATAATAATAATAATAATAATAATAAAAATGATAATAATAATGATAAGTGTTCCTACAGATAAGAATATATCTGTCAGGGAATTTGACAAAATAAGTAGATATAAGGACCTGGAAATTGAAATACAAAAGATGTGGCATCTAAAAACGAGAACTGTTCCTTTTAATGTCGGTGCCCTAGGAATGATGAAAAATGGATGTCAGAAACATCTAGATAAGTTCTCAGGAGAACCATGTCTCAGAGAAATCCAAAACATTGTACTGATAAGTACTGCCCATATCCTTAGAAAAACCTTTTCCAATCAAATGGCTGTGTTGCATTGCATGAAGATATTTCGCTACTTCTCCTTCCAACGTTTTCAGTCATAATGTAACACCTCTTATTCTTCACTAGACCCAGAACAGTAGGTGTGCCTCGGCAATTGACTGTAACATACATGCAGATTAAAAGTAAATAATAATAATAATAATAATAATAATAATAATAATAATAATAATAATAATAATAATAATAATAATAATAACCCAAAATGCCATCTGAGAGACAGAAAGAAAATGGAAATGTCAACCTGCAGAAAAGTACCATCCTATATTCTGTAAGAAGCTGAAGAAAAATTCTTGAGATTTGAAGAGACTTATTGACACCAAACTCAAGATAAACTACCTGCTAATTAAATTTGCATGCACGTTCACAGCAACAACAACAATAATAGTAATAATAATAATAATAATAATAATAATAATAATAATAATAATAATAATAATAATAATAATAATAATAACAATAATAATAATAATAATAATAATAATAATAATAATAAAGACATGACAGAGTTGGCCAATATCTACACTGGCTAATAAGTCGGCATTACAATATCAAAACTGCCGACAAGTGGTATAATCACCACCCTGAAGCTGAAACTGAAGGAGAAAATGTAACGATTCTGTGGGACTTTCCAGTACATACAGACCGAACCATCAAAGCCAATAAACCAGATATTGTTGTGAAAGACAAAAACAATAAAGTTTGCTTATTGATCGACATGAGCATCCCCTGTAATCATAATATCTCGGCGAAAGAGTTTGACAAGCTCAGAAAATTTAAAGACCTGATCATTGAAATTGAGAAAATGTGGCATCTCAAGGCGGTTACAATACCAGTGATCGTAGGAGCACTAGGAATGTTCAAGAAGAGAACCGAAATAATATGAGAATGATCCCTGGCTTACCATCCCTGCAAGAAGTGCAAAAGATTGTCTTAACTGGTACATCACACGTATTGAGAAGAGCATTGTCGCTGTGAGAGCTGTTACTGCCCATGTATTTTAATTTAACCTTAAAAAAAAAGAACAAACTATTGAGTTTGGTTTAATGGCCTACCAATGTATACTATGAGTTTCTTTGCCCTAGGAGTCGGGAAGATGCTCGGCAAGAAATGGAAGCAAATTTGAAAGAAGAAGAAAAAAAAGAAAATAATAATAATAATAATAATAATAATAATAATAATAATAATAATAATAATAATAATAATAATAAACATGGATGTGCTTCACCGAGTTCTCCATTCAAAAACAAATCTAATCTAATAACATCGGTGGAATGGGATAAGGGACCTGGGAAAGTTTTGAAGGAAACGTTCTTTTAAAGAAAATAATCATGAAAACGAAGTTTTACTTCCTTACAAAGTACAGTTTCTCCAAGCACGATGTCTCAGTGAAACATGTGCGAAACACACACGCGAAAACAACGCCGGAATGTTTACAAATTATAAAATAGAAATGGAACAAAGCAGTAAGTACATAAATTGAGTAATTACGCATACACTCGAATGCCTACACAATCATATATACATTTTAATACCCATAGGACCAAACATATATCCCAATGCTTACACAACTACGTGAAATTTACAGAACACATACACGCAAATGAAAACACGTGTCACAAACGAAGCAAAAACAAAAAACAAAACAAAATATTTTTTTATTTTTCAGACTCACACAGGCAGAGTGAACAAGTCATAAGTTTAAAAACACCACAGAAAAATTATGCCCGGAGATAAATCTATCAACAACAAAAAAGAACACTACCATTTCTCTCTGTGCGGTCATAGAAAAGACCATATTCAGTAAATCTTAAAACTTTACTATCTACAACTCGTTTTCTTTTCTTTTTGACTCTCCCTGAGTATTAGAAAATATAAACATCATTTTCATTGCAAAAGACCTACTGTGTTCTCCAGCTGATCAGACAAACGAAATCCCAAGAAAACTTTAAAACTTTAATTACCCAAATACGTAAACGCAACTTTTATTGCAACAACACAATTGAATTCAGAAATTCAATAAATTAAACGACGTGAATAGCAGTGTATATATATATATTTGTGTGTGTGTGTGTATGTATATATATATATATATATATATATTGTTTTCTCTACCAGTAATTACAAATAGAACCGGTTGAATTGCTTCTTTCCAAGGCAGCGCTCTCAGTGGTCACTGGTAGTAGTAAACACACTTGACCTCTGCTGACCAAAAGGGTGCGAAGATTATTTTGTCTCTATGCCAGACCTCCCCACCATCTGCCGAATTTGTTTATAGACCTGAATATATGATATATTCACCAAGCTGCAACCCAACTATTTCCTTCAACAACCACATATTTATGATTATCTCAAATACAAAATAAATGTTGAAAATAAAGAACATTCAGTAAAATCTGTTAATAATAATTGGAAATAGTAATAATGGTAATAACAATGGTAGTGGTGGTGATGGTGATAATGATAGAATTAAAAATAATAATGTGCTTCAGCTGCTAATACTACAAATACTGCTATTATGACAGCGCAGGAGTCTGAGGCCCAACTACCACACTTACCACTACCCCCATCACTGCTACTGTTGCTGCAACCAATGCTGCTACTACACATGAAAACAATAATATCAGTGATATATGTGATGATAATAATAATAATAATGGAAGGAAAAGGGTGGAGCCTCCCCACGGACTGATTAATGATTAGTGATGGTGTCACAATAAAAACACTAGTAATTACACAACCTGATAATCGCTATCTCATATGAGTGACAATGAATAAACAATGAATAACGGTGGTAATGAAACTGAAGCCAATCATGGTGACAATGTTCCACCCGGCAGGTTTAGAGATTCTGGGCCGGATACAGCCTGATGAAATATAGAAAGGAACCACCACACACGGCGTACATGAAGCTAATTAATGCTGTGGTCATGGAGTGTTACTACCTGAGCAACCCGGTAGATGAAAATAGTGCTCAAATTAGGGGTTACCGACAACGTATGTATGATCATTGGAGAGAAAAGGGATTGTTTCAACTCACGAAACAGAGACTATGTGATCAAGCTAGAGCAATAGGAAAAATTCGTTGGTTAACAGAAGTAGAGCTCGAAGCTATCAAAAGACGACTCATGGAATATAGCAGCAAAGATATCAATGAAAATACAGTTCTTACAGGAAATGAGCTGTGGTAATTTACTTGATGAGAAACATATAGATGATCTAAAAGAAGAGAATGAAACTAATGGCGACATGACAGATGAACAAAAGGCAATCTACGACAGAATAAAGGCAAGACTACAGGAGAACTATAGTGACATTATTTGCAACCTTAAAGAGGTTGATCGATGGAAATTGAACCACGAAACGAAAAATGTCATCGAAATTCTGAAATACATCAGAACAAACAACATCAGAGAAACAAATAACTTGCTCAAGGCAGCAAGTATTGTTGTATCAGAAAACGTGGGTGTTGATGTCAAGGAAAAGAAACATAATGGGAGTGACAAAAGAAAATATCCATGGTGGAAAAGAAGAATACAGCCAGAGTTAGATAGCTCTCGAAGGAAATCTGTGTTAGACCGAAAGGAGAAAAGGGAGCTTAAAAGCGAACGAAAATACAGGGCACTGAAAAGGAAGTATAATATTGGGCCTGAAAGTGGTGATGGAGGAACTGAAACAGTTGTTATTTCTATCTTTATTCTTTTATGTTTTATTTCTTTTATTTTTGATATTTGTTTTTACTTTACTTTCGCTCTCCTTCATTATTTCCCACACCTATCCCATTCCTGTCTTTTCTCTCTCTTTCTGTCTACTCACAACCCACTTCTGTCTATCTTGATGTCTGACCTTCTCACTCTATATGCCCACGTGGACCATTTTACACTTAATACATTACTTCAACATGAAAGCGTCATACAAAATACTGCCAAAATACTGCTTGGATTTACCTAGGATTCTACCTAAGGGCCTATACCTTCACAGAAATATAGCCCAACCACCATACTCTCTGGAAAAAGATGAACTGTCAAATTTATTCTCCTGTCTCTATTTTACTTTTACTCTTTATACTTGTATTTTATTCCTTATATACTTCGAATTGCCCTGTCTGGAACTTTCATACATACTCAACCTGTCTCTGATGACGGAATACCCAAAGTATGAACACGATAGCCTATCATTTGATTCATCCCAGAAACAGCTGTAGGACTTAAAATTCACCTTACCACAACTTATTATGAATGACTTGAGATACTCGTTCTGCCTTGGTTTTAGTTGTCCTTTTCTTCTAATATATACTTGTTAACACGGAGGCCTAATACGGATCCCTAGCTCCAGCCTCAGTTTTGAACTGGAAACCTAACGTATGACCAATTATAGCACTTACTCAGCGTAAATTATTCGCTCAGATCACCAGTGAGCTAAACCCCTCATTTTCTTATATATGTATATATATATATATATATATAATATATATATATATATATATAATATATATATATATATATGTGTGTGTATATATATATATATATATAAAGGGTAAAGACCCCCTTCGGTCATGAATGACCATGGGATTGCACCTAGAAAGTTACCCTCCTAGACACAAGTCCGGGCAAGGTTGTTTATGGAAGACCAGCAGTCGCCCATGCATACCAGCCTCCCCTCTCCACGCCACCAGTGTTATCCAAGGGAAAGACAAAGGTCGATACAGCTTGGCACCAGTGACGTCGCAACTCATTTCTACAGCTGAGTGAACTGGAGCAACGTGAAATAAAGTGCCTTGCTCAAGAACACAACACGCAGCCCAGTCCGGGATTCGAGCTCACAACCTCACGATCGTAAGCTCGACGCTCTAACCACTGAGCCATGCGCCTTCACATATATATATATATATATATATATATATATATATATATATATATATATATAGATATATATATATATATATATATATATATATATATATATGTATGTATGTATGTATGTATAAATATATATATATATAGTAATGGTAAGACAACAAAAGTATGTAAGAGACCTGATATTATGTAAATAGAGGAATTTATTTGGAATATAATATGTGACAATTATTATGGTAACCGAATAATTGTCACATATTACATTTACAGATAAATTCCTCTATTTACATAGACGTCTTAACGATGATAGTCTTATCATACCCGCCGACAAGACTGGGAACTGGTATAGGTTGGACTACCAAACCTACAAATCGCTCATCATGAGGGAACTTAGCAAAAAATATAAAACTACTTCTACGGATAACCTTAAGGAAATTAACTACAAAATCAAGGAAGTTATGAGCAAATTAGACCTCCTGGACAGAACGGAGCCGATCAAACCACAGGTACCCAAAATTACTATTAAGGACTATAAGAAAGACTTCCCGGATAACGTAGGAGTACGATTAATCTGTCCGACTAAATCGGATATCGGCAGACTTAGTAAGACTACCCTGGACAAGGTGATCCCACGCATCAAACCCCACATCCCACTCCAACTATGGATTAACACCGACGATGTGCTAGAATGGTTTAACACAATCACCAACAGACCCAACTACTCATTCATCCAGTTCGACATAGCTAACTACTACGCCAGTATATCCCCCATCTTACTTAACAAATCCCTTATATATGCCCGCAGCCTTTCGCTCATTGACAGAGAAAAAATTGACATAATACTATTAGCTAGAAAAACTATAATAGAATTCGACGGTAGACTTTGGACCAGATCCGATACCCCCGAAAATTTTGATGTGGCTATGGGCTCGAGCGATTCAGCTCAGGTGACTGACTTGGTCGGGGCCTACCTGCTCAAGAAGCTTTTCTCCGAGGTACCGGATCTTCAGGGGGGTCTATACAGAGATGACGCTCTCTTCATATACCCCACCAACAATAGGAAACTAGAAAGAATTAGGAAAAAGATCAGGCTTTTTTTCAAATCCTTCAATCTTAAACTAGAATTTATGACCAATATTAAAATAGTAAACTTCTTAGATGTTACGTTAGACTTGAATAAGCACCTTCACCACCCGTATAGGAAACCCGAAGAAACTACCAAATACATCCACACCTCTTCCAACCATCCACCCTGTATAATTAGCACCACGGTCCAAGCCATCTCAGACAGACTTACAAAACTATCCTCTAATAGAGAAATTTTCAATAATCACGCACAACACTACAACCAGGCTCTCTATAGTGCTGGGTATAACCAGAGAATATCATATGTAGACCACCCAGGAACGTCCGTCGGCCGTAAAACTCCCAATTATAATCGAACTCCGCACTCAACTCATGCTAACGATAATTCTAATTTAAATTCTAAACAACGTATCGGAAATAGGCGAACTAATAGAATAGCACACAATAGTAACCCTCCCGACGAGAGCAATATAGATCCTATTAGGAGAAATAGAAGGGATAATAGTAGATTACGCAAATATATATGGTTCAACATACCATACAACTTAGTAGTTAGGGGTAAATTATGTAAGAGAATATTCTCTATCATTTCCAACAACTTCCCACCCACCCATAAGTATAGAAGTATCTTCTCCAACAAAACCATTAGGATTTCCTACTCTACCCTGCCCAACATGAGCTGCCTCATAGCTAAACATAACTATATTAATATTAGAACAGCTAGATCAAGAGCAAGCTATAGCGACCAACAGAACCCCCCTCATCCAGATAGTAGACAATATAATCAGACTGGCAGCCATATTACCCAAGCAGTTAGTAATAACACCCGCCAACACAACAGAGGCAATACCACACCCATCAACAACCAGGATGATATCAACGCCCCCACACGTAATGCAACACCTCCGCCTGGGATTAACAGCACACGACCGAGTAATGCAATGCACTGCAACTGCATATGTGCATCCGAGTGTCCGCTACAGGGCGCATGTAGGGCGAAAAACGTAATATATTCATGTGAGGTGAGTACCCAGTTTAACACACTCATCTACATAGGTTGCTCAATCTCCTGGAAATCCAGATACTACAACCACCGGTCCTCGCTGAAACACAGACATAAAGCTAACAGCACCTCCCTTTCTAAAAAAATTTGGGAATTAAAAGACAAATGCATAGGCTTCAAACTCAGGTGGTCCATCATCGGATCAGCTGCACCCTATTTAAATAATAGAGCAGGATGCCAACTATGTTGTGTGGAACTCCTGAACATCTTGAAATTCAAAGACAAACACAATCTTATTAACAAAAGGTCAGAGTTCAAACCATCCTGTATACACAAACTTATTAATACTTTCAAATACTACAAAGCTTAGGCTATTATACCAACTCCCCCATGCAATTTCCTCCCACCCGGTGCAACCTGTCGGCTCCAGCGCATCCCGCTTTCCTATATGTGCGTGTATATGTGTATATATATTATATATATATATATATATATATATATATATATATATATATATATATGTATGTGTATACATATATGTGTATGTATATGTATATATATATATATGTGTGTGTGTGTGTGTGTGTGTGTGTGTGTGTGTATGTGCATATATATTTCCCTGCATTTTCCTCCTATATAAACACATTTTGTCTCCCATATATGTTTTTTTTCCCTACATATTTCTTCTCCTACACCTATATTCTTCCTATCTAGTCTCTTTATTTTCCTATATCTATACCTTTTCACATTTCTAACTCGGATGTTGAACGCACACCGCCAAACTCCACTTCCCACCCTTCCAATTTTCAGTTCCCCCCGCCCGCCCCTACGTGGGCACCTTTACCACACACCTTTAACTTTACACTTTCAACCACCTTTTATCTTTTCCTTCATCTCATGTTAAGCTTTACCAGATTATATTTTAATTTTACTTTATCCTACTCTATTTCGCTTTACCTTTATTCTTATTTTTATTTGCATTCCTTTTTTTAATTCTGATAGTTCTTATAATTTTTATATTTTATTTCTAACTTTTATATTGTATTTCTTATTTTATATTGGATTTCTTACTTTTATTTCTAATTTTTATTCTTACCCTTATTCTTACCCCTAACTTATCGCTTTATATCTCTATATATGTCTACTTTTTTGCTTATCCCTTATTTACTTATCTATGGATCCGCTTTATGATTATACGTGCGTCCGTGTACGTATGTATACGTATACATATGTGTACATATGTACGAGTAAACATCTACGTCTGGATGTGCATACCCCGTTACTCATCTCTAATAATTTTCTTTAATAATTTTTTTAAATTTCTTACGTATTTCTTTACATTTTTTTTACATGTTTTCGCAGATTTCCTATATGCATATGTTTACACATATTTGTATACATCTTTTAATATCTTATAGCTATACCTATACGCGCGTATGTCTGTGTGTGTGTATGTAAGTGTATATGTACACGCACATATGGACACACAGCCGTGTGTGCGTGCACGTGTAGACGTGAGTGCGTGATTCTTTACATGCGTTCTTATATACATCCTTTAATATCTTATATCTAAACCTGGATGTGTAGGCATCTGGGTATGTGTATGTAAGGATGGACGTACGTATGTATATATGGGTGTGTGTATATGCGTATGTATGTATAGGTATACATGTGCATATATGTATGCATGTGTGTATGTGTATATGTATATGTGTATGTGCGTGTGTGTGTATATATGTATTTATATATATATGTACACGTATAATGTCCGTGTATATATGCGCATACTTTGTTGTATGTATGTATATATGCGCATGTGTGTGGGTGTATGTGTGTTTATGTACATGTTTACACGTGAGTACGTATGTATGCTTATATGCTTGGAGCTGTGTATGCGCGCGTATATGTGCGCGTGTATATGGGTGTATGTATCCATGCTGGTATGTATGTACAAGATGACCACTTAATTCAAGGAACTAGATTAACTGCTCAACAGCTCTGATTTACAATACACTAGGTCCCCAGACGCCCCTGTTGATTTATTGACACCCAAAGCTTCTACAACTAAATTTTGTCATTTTCCTGACCACCATGTTTGGTCCGTAACCTCTATACATCCCTTATCTTTATATTTTTTTACATTTTTATCATTTTTATTCCTATTTTTATTTTTTTACTTTTATTTCTTTTTTTTTTACTTTTATTTCTATTTCTATTTTTACTTTATAACCTTATGCCTTTATATTCATTTATATTTTTTTATATTCTTTATATCCCCTTTATATCTCCTTATATCTCTTTATATCTTTATACTCTACATTTTTATATTTTTCTATACTTACACTTTTTATATATTTTTTATCCTTCGTCCTGAATTCTCGCCCCTCCATTTTTACCCCTATTTACTCTTATTACCAGGTTCCTTCACGTCTATATATGTATTTATTTATTAATTTATTTACATTTCTTCAACATCCAAATTTCCTCATTCTACATTGAGAGAAGAAAGAGATGGACGCTTCAATTCTATGCTGTTGCCGCATTATGTCGTACGCGAATGAGAGGATTTGCATCCCCAACCAAGAATTTTTGATGTAACACATGTCCTTGTGGAAGCTGTTGTGCGCGGCTGAAGAAGGCCACAGACATACATTATGCATTGTTATAAATCTGTCTAATAAAGGCCCGAAACATATGTACCGCTGAATCCTTGGCATCATGTTTTTATTTTGATCAATTTACTCCACTACCTACACCACAAACGGTATACACAGGTGCTTATAATTATCAAGTACTCACCCCGAATTTCTAGATAGATAGATAGATAGATAGATAGATAGATAGATAGATAGATAGATAGATAGATAGATAGATAGATAGATATAGATATAGATATATAAAGACATTATTATTATTATTATTATTATTATTATTATTATTATTATTATTATTACAAATATAACAATAATAATATAAGCAACCAGCAAGGATTAAAACCAAAAATGCAAATTTATAAATTTATAATTGATTATTAATTATAATTGAGGGTACACGAAGTGCCAGCGTTTCTAGAAATAAGAGTCGAAAAAACTCAAGTATTTGAGTATTTATCGACTCTTATTTCTAGCATTGCTGGTACTTCATTTACGCACGTGTGTGTGTGTGCGCGCGCATATGTGTAATAATGCTTGCGCATGTGTAAAATATTATAAAATTCCTACCACAATTTTTCAGGTGAAAATAACACCACGTTTTTTTTCTTTTTCTTCTGAATTAATTAGAATTTCAGAAACAGTTATTTAAATCATCACATACACGGAGCAATATTTTCAGACACAATCAGCTTTGCATTTATTTTTCAATATGATTGATCACATTTTGGCCGTCAGAAAATCGTACGACAGATCAGAATTAATCATTTTCCTT
Organism: Octopus sinensis; assembly: GCF_006345805.1. Taxonomy (NCBI): domain Eukaryota; kingdom Metazoa; phylum Mollusca; class Cephalopoda; order Octopoda; family Octopodidae; genus Octopus; species Octopus sinensis. The sequence goes on along the minus strand of NC_042999.1, from coordinate 71,169,634 downwards.
GGATTGTAACATCATCTGACGCTACTGAACCCAACCCATGACCTCTACTAACCATTAGCTGCTAGAAAACGGTAACTATTTAGTTCATCACCATAGTTTTTCAATATTCACTTACAATGAATCTGAACAATGGCACACGTTCAAAGCAGCAAGCCGCTTGTGACAGACACATTTTGCATATTGTTCTCTATCAGTATGAGTATTATTTCTTTCCTTACAATGACTACAAATAACATAGCCTTCAGCTAGCTATTTCCAATGAGCTAATCTCTCAAATAAATATTATCGTTATATTATCAGTTCCAACTACAGGTTGTGACCATGCTGGGGAACCCGAATTAGTTTTAATGTTCGTTTATTTTAGACTCACTTCCCAGTATTATCTCCGGAATCGAACCAGGTAATATAGTGAGGTGAACAGAGCTACCATTCTTTGCATTTCTTTTAGTGATCTGGGTTCATCTGGTATATTGGATAAAAATTGGTCTAATCGTTCTTCGAACACATCTGTATCTGCAGCACGTAGATCTCTAAGGCCTTTTGGCAACGTATTCAAAAGTTATGGGCCTTTGAACACTAAGCTGTTACAGTATTGGGTTCTTACTTTGGATGGGGGTGACAGGATCCTTGGTACTATACTGTGCCGTCCGGTCCGGTGATCAGTAT
>NC_042999.1:71136468-71163968 GCF_006345805.1 Octopus sinensis | reverse complement strand
TGTGTAAGTTTAAAGTTATGAATTAAAAAAACATCTTTAGAAGTTTCAATGATGACAAGTTAAAATGTTTCAATGTTGATAAATGAACGTGTTCAAAATAGGTAAATTTAGCATTATGAATTAAGAGGACAGGTGTAAGTTTGAATATTCATAGCAGTCAATAATGCTAAAGCTGTATACCAATTTGTTTGAATGTACAACGTTCATTAATATTAACGGAGGACGACAACCCATACTGGAAAAAAAAAAACAAGGGAGATGCTTTCGCTTGTAGTGGTATGTTTTTGGATCAGATGTATTCATAATTTTTTCCCCGAGCGAATCTGATTTCTGATTCGTTAAAATACTCGTGACGTTTTTTTTTTGTTTTTTTTTTTTGCGGTGGTCAAGAGGCTTGTCGCTCTGCTTTGTTGGTTTCGCTGTGGAGATGGTCATAAGTCGTTTGGTTGGTTGGTTCTCTTAAAGGGTCATTTCGTTGTATTTGCTGAAGTTCGGTTTTTCTTGGTCTGGAATTAGGTGACGTCAGCAACTAGTGTTTGTAAAATTTCATTACGAGTTTTTGAAATTTAGGTGCATTTTCGACAACACATTTTCCTATATATATAAGTGTGTGTGTGTGCGTGTATGAATGTATATACATATATATATATGTGTGTGTGTGTGCGTGTGCGTGTGTGTGTGTGTGTGTGTGTGTGTGTGTGTGTGTGTGTGTGTGTGTGTGTGTGTATAGGCGCGGGCGTGGCTGTGTGCTAAGAAGCATGTTTCCAAACCACATGGTTCCGGGTTCAGTCCCACATCGTAATAGCTTGGTCAAGCGTCTTCTACTATAGCCTTCGGCCGACCAGAAGCATTTCAGTGGAATTGGTTGACGGAAACTGAAGGAAGTCTGTTCTATATATGTGTGTGTGAGTGTGTGTGTGTGTCTGTCTGTCTGTCTGTCCCCATCACCATCACTTAGAAACCGAAGTTGGTGTGTCTACATCCCCGTAACTCAGCGGTTCGGCTGACTATATCGATAGAAGAAGCACCAGGCTTACAAAGAATAAGTCCAAGGGTCGATTTCTTCAAATAAAAGCAGTACACAAGCATAGCCATACTCAAATGACTGAAACTAATAACAGACTAAGAGTAATATACACACACACACACAAACACACACACTCACACACATATACACACACACGCATACATACACACACACGCATACACACACACAAACACACACCACACACACACACACATATATAATATATATATATATATATATAATATATATATATATATATATATATTTAGGGAAGGGTATTTGAAAATGCAGAGGTCTTTTAAAGATGCTTATTGACTTGACATGTTTCACTTTTTTACAAAAAGATCTTCAAAAGAAAATATGTCTTTGTGTAGCCTTAGTGGTGTTAGAAAATGGTTAACATAGCTGTATTAAAATACAGTGATAGAGTTTTGACAATAAGAAAATGTTAAAAGGGCTTTGTGTTTAAACTGTTTAAACACAAAGCCCCCCCTTTCTCTTTCTTTCTCTCTTTCTCTCTCTCTTTATATATATATATATATATATATATGTGTGTGTGTGTGTGTGTGTGTGTATGTGTGTGTGTATTTATGTATGTATGAATATATGGATATATATATATATATAAAAGTCTACCAACCACATGGTTCCGGGTTCAGTCCCACTGCGTGGCACCCTGGGCAAGTGTCTTCTACTATAGCCTCGGGCCGACCAAAGCCTTGTGAGTGGATTTGGTAGACGGAAACTGAAAGAAGCCCGTCGTATATATATATATATATATATATATATATAATATTATATATATATATATATATAATATATATATATGCGTGTGTGTGTTTGTGTGTCTGTGTTTGTCCCCTAGCATTGCTTGACAACCGATGCTGGTGTGTTATGTCCCCGTTACTTAGCGGTTCGGGAAAAGAGACCGATAGAATAGTACTGGACTTACAAAAGAATAAGTCCCGGGGTCGAGTTGCTCGATTAAAGGCGGTGCTCCAGCATGGCCGCAGTCAAATGACTGAAACAAGTAAAAGAGTAAAAGAGATATATAGATATATATATATGCGTATATATATATATATATACACGCATATATATAATCCATATATAATATATATACATACATACATAATATATATATATATATATATATATATATATATATATATATATATATATATTATATATATATATATAAAGAGAGAGAGAGAGAGAGAGAAAGAAAGAGAGAGGAGGGCTTTGTGTTTAAACAGTTTAAACACAAAGCCCTTTTAACATTTTCTTATTGTCAAAACTCTATCACTGTATCTTAATACAGCTATGTTAACCATTTTCTAACACCACTAAGGCTACACAAAGACTTATATTTTTCTTTTGAAGATATTTTTATATATATATATATACACACACATTATAATAAAATGGTAAAATCGATAATAAATTTACCAGGTGGTCGGTCAATGCGGAAACAAAAGCCTCATAGGTAAATTTTATGTGTGTGCAATTGTGTGTCTATTTTTCCGCTCCCACCAACACCAACACCACCACCATCGCTTAGAAACCGTTGTTGGTGTGTCTACGTCCCCGTAACTTAGCGATTCGGCAGAAGATATCCTTAGAATAAGCACCAAGCTTACCAAGAATAAGTCCAGGGTTATAAAAGAAAGATGTGGATTCTACTTGGCAGTATATTTTCACGAGTGTGGATGCATATTGGTTATGCAATGCCGCTGATCGGATGCATATTTTGAGATACCTGTAAATCTATGGTATGGAAATCTGTCGCCTATGAGAGCAGTAAGTAAAATATTTTTACTTTAAGCGTGAAACACGACCCTGTACATAGTTAACCGAATCTTATTGCAGTATTATTTTTATTTTTCTCGCCTACAATATAGTGTTATTCTCGGAGATGTTTAGGTGGTGACGGGGGGGCTTTAGCATCTATTACTACAGTGCGTGACGAGGCGTAAAGCCGATCCCTTGTCATAATTATGTGTGTAATTATAACATACTTTTTGTATATATATATACTAGCAGTATCGCCCGGTGTTGCTCGGGTTTGTAAGGGAAATAACTATATAAGCATTTTTAGAGAGTTACTACCTTTATAGATGCCAATTCGGGCTTTCTTAGCCATTTCTGTTTTGGTGTCTTCAAGCCATGAAGTCGTTGTTCTAAAAGAACGCTGGTCTACTTGACAACGCATTACGACGTTGATTTCCTTAAACTCCCTTCCCCACAGCTTCACGAGGGAGGGAAGAAGGGGGAGAAGCAAACAGGTGCAGGTGTGACCATGGACGCCAACTCCGCCGCCATCGACACACGAAAAATTATGCATTAAAATGGAATAAAAAATGATGTTAAATTATTTTTTAAATCGTTGACTCATCGTAGACGCGCGCTAATACTCAGACGGGCTCGATATTAATCACGACTATAAGATACCCGAATTTGGTTAAACTGCACCGCAAAATGTGGGAGGAGTTAGGAATCTAAATCGTAGGAGACAGACACTCACACAACTACAGTTTTATATATATAGATATATATATATATAGATATATATGTGTGTGTGTGTGTGTGTGTGTGTGTTTGTGTGTGTGTATACTCACATATACATATATGTATATTTGTGTATATATGCATATACATGTTTGTGTGTACGTGTGCGTATGTGTGTGTGTGTTGTGTGTGTGTGTGTGTGTGTGTGTGTGTGTGTGTGTGTGTGTGTGTGTGCAATAAATCGTTTAATAAAACTCAGAGTAAATAAATCTGAATTGTAGCGTGTTAATGATCACACGCTGTCATAGACTTTCCTAACTCTAACAGTTAAAAATTATATATTTCGTGTCTCGAAGTTTCTAAATTCTTATTATTTAAACACATATGCATATATACATACATGTATATATATATTATATATATATATATATTATATATATATATATATATTATATATATATATATATATATATATATATATATATATATATATATATATATTATATATATATGTATGTATATATCTCTATGTATATATATATACATATATTATACATACATATATGTATGTATGCTTGTAGGTATTATATATATATATATAATATATATATATATATATGCATGTATGCATGTATGTATGTGTGTATATGTCTATGTATGTGTGTATGTATCTATGTATGTATGTATATATGTATGCATGTACGTAGTAAATATTGCTTTTATTACGTGATGTTAGCAATAATTTGCAACATAAACCTCGGATGAACATTAAATTTCCAGATTATGAATATACCATAAGCAAAAGTATCTTTCTGTCATCTTCAGTCACATTTTCGTACTCATATTTCATTAGCTCAGTCTTATGAACAATTCAAACACGCATCTACATAAACATTTTTTGTTAATCTTACTAATTCAATGTCATATACTTTCAATAAACTCAATGTTGCCTATTTTATTATTATATTTCTCCGTCATTAGTTAAAAGAATGCAATATACCTCAGTTTATCAACAAAAAAGTTATACAGTCACTGAATGAAAACTATCAAATCTGTGTATTTTAAAGTAATATTAAGATCAAACTAGTGTGCCGACGGCATAAATATGGTTATTGAGGCTAAAGAATGAAGAGTCAAAAGATATTTAGTTACTCATTCTTCAGGCCACTAAACTGACACGTTCGGTAAAATTGAAATGAATTTCATCTTAGTAATTTCCCTTCAGACTGGTAAAAATTCAACTGGATTAAAATCAAACTATAATCTGCTCGCGGCAGTATTATCTTACGCTATTTCTGTTAATGATTAAAGTTGTTTTTGACTTGTCAGAGTTCAGAGATGGCTATGGATGTCACCATGAGTTTATTTCTTATGATTTTGTATTTACATACGAACGGACAAATACGCTCGCGTGCACATATACATACATACATCACTCATACATACTTACACACATATATTCCCATACATGTGTGAGCGCATGTAAGTGTGTGTGTGTATCTAATTGTACATGGCTAAAGAACATTAGTTTTCTTTCCTAATATCTCATTTCCTTAAGAAACTTTTTTGCTTCTCTTGGAACGTCTTAATGAAGAAATAGAAACATGATTTCCTTCATTCGCGTTTTTTATTCCATTATGTCATCTAAACAGACACCCTCACATCACTTGTATGCGTGTATGTGCATATGTATGTATTTATGTATATATATATGTGTGTGTGTGTGTGTATGTATGTATTATGCATGTATGTATGTATGTATGTATGTATGTATGATGTATGTATGTATGTATGTATGTATGTATGTATGTATGTATGTATGTACAGAGACTATAGGTCTAGAATATTCTAATTGGTAAAAGCTGAGTCTATTATAGAGAATAGTATCCAAGTTTGAAATTATTTAAATGTTATAGGTTAAATGTCACGTTGTTAATCACATGAATAATTATCATATTAAATATATTCATGAGTAGATAATTGAAAAAGCATTAAAAAGAATTATAGTAATTAAGAAAACTAGGAAGAAAATGGAAAGAAATCACTCAATATACATTCAAATTAGGCGCGAAATTGAAATACATCGGTGGTGACCTCAGTTTCTGCCAACTGAAGTTAATCAAATTCCAAGTAGTCCCATTTTTGCATTATATGTTTGTATTTTTTCATTTTTATAATATTACATCTTTCAATATTTCGATTACTTTCATATTTTATAACAATCTTCAAGTAAATGTTTATGTATTAGCAGCATTAACAATAAGCTATGCTTATTTGAGAGCAAAAGTGGTTTGACTGAATTTTTCCATTAGGTACCTGCCGATAGACTCCAACAAGCTGAAGCTTACGAACACCATTATAACCAATCAGCATACGGCTTAGGCGTCACATTTTGATGAGCGCAGAAACAGTTTTGACATTGACAGCACTTTTCATAGAAACGTTATAATTAAACAAAGACACCATTAGAGAGTTCGATAACAGTCAAATGTTGAGAATTATCTAATGCTACAAATCGTAGTCTCGCCTTAAATATTTTTAAATGAAATGAAATACAAATTGAAATTAATAATGTTGTCAATATCACTACAGTCTTTGAGTAGAATTAAATTTAAATAAATATTGATATTATCATTCTTCTTCATATTCAGAACGTCCATTCATAACGGGTTTGAGTTTCTCAATAAAATTATTTTCTGTTCTATTCTACTCAACTTCAATTGTAAAGTTTTTAAAATGAGTATATTGAAAACATTTTCTTGCCGCATGTTCTAAGTGATTACTTAATGGGATCTCACTAATATGAGGATCCCTAATTTGTTGTCGGTGTACTTGCATGCCGTCCGGCAATGAGTTTCCTGTTTGTCCCATAAATATCGTCACAATTCGGGCATTTGATTCAGTAGATTAGATTTCTGCTTTTCTGATGCAGTGCCAGGCAGTGGCTCTCGTGGCTTCTGATCTTAACAGATTGGAAGTGTCATGTACATAGTTTTTGTCTTGGTATAAAAGATGAGCTACATCAAATATTCTGCTCAATATCACAGATTTGCTTGTCAGTTGCTTGACCTTAACCAGTTGAGCATGTCATTTAGTGGCTGATATGTACATCTCCGATCACGAGCAGAAGTAGTGGGGGAGTATCATAGCCATGTGTTGAGAGGAATGCTTTGGGGTCTGGATAATTCACCCTTGGAAGTATGGGTGTTTCGTTCTACATCTTTAAACAAACCTTATTCAGGGACCTTTTGAGCGAGATGGGTTACTCGGCCTGAAGAAAATTCTAACTGAGCAAGGTCATGCGCTGTTTATCTTGATATGAGAACACCATGTCGCGCACATATGGTTGTGATGCATGTGCCTGGTGTACCCTTACCAGACAGTTAGTCATGACGGGTAAACTGGGCATCGTATATTTTACCCCAGTATCACTTTGATGGCATGCACTTCTCTCTCACTCAATAATAATAATAATAATAATAATAATAATAAAATATAATAATAATAATAATAATAATAATAATAACCCAAAGAGAGCGAATAATGCCGATGTTGACAAAGCCCTTACCCATCAATGGCTAATGGCTAATGGCTTCTAGCTTAAAATCTGAAACAGATGGGTTTATCAGAGCAGCCCAAGATCAATGCCTACCTAGAAGGAACTACCAGGCCAACATATTAAAGAACGGCAGCTTCCCAACATGTCATGTATGTCAACAACAAAATGAAACCATTGATCATGTTGTCTCCATGTGCAGTCTTCTTTCGCCTACAGAGTATCTCAACAGGCATGATAGAGCTTCACAACATATTTACTGGGTAATTTGCAAAAGCCTGGACTTGCACCATGATAAAAACTGGTGGGAACACAATCCACCTCCAGTGCTTGAAAATTATCACAACTCACTCCTCTGGAACTTCATCATTCAAACTGACAGAAAGATAGACGCGAATAGGTCAGACATCATAGTAAAAGACTTCAGACAAAACTCATACCTACTAATTGATATGACTGTCCCAATCGATATAAATGTATCTGTCAAGACCTACCAAAAACTGAGCAAATATAAAGATCTTGAAATAGAAATTAGCAAAATGTGGAACCTGATGACTAAAACAATACCTGTTGTCATAGGTACCCTGGGAATGATAGTAAAAGGGACTGATTGCTACCTAGCTCAGATACCAGAAAATCCCAAAATGGCAGAAATTCAAAAGATAGTGCTCATGGAAACTGCCCACCAAATATATGGCACTTTAGGCATAACACCAACATGAACTTCTAACTTGTCTCTTGAGGTCTCTCAATGATACTTGGAGCCAACTTGTACAAATGCAAAGCAAAAGTCAAGCAAAATAATGATGATGATGATGATGATGATGATGAGGATGATGATTGTCTTGATACAGTACCAGGCAATGGCTCTCATGGCTTCTAGTCTTAACTGATTGGAAGTGTTATCATGTATATTGATTTTTTCTTCATATAAAAGATGGGCGACAATACCACAAATTTACTTGCCAGTTGTTTGACGTTAAACATTTGAGCATGTCCCTTAGTGGATGACGATATATGCACCTCTTATCACAAGCAGAAGTAGTGGTGGTGTATCATAGCCATGTGTTGAGAGGAATTCTTTGGGGTTTGGATAATTCACCTTTGGAAACCGTTTGTCATTTATGAAATACAACAGGACATCTTGCCAGAGTTTGTCGCACAAAGAACAATGAACGCAGAGTTTCATCTTCACAAAAACATTCGGTGAGAACGATAAAAACAAATCCGGAAAACCAAGACCAAGATTTCGCTTTAAATTCAGTTTTAAACACTAATGTTAAAACTTCAGTCCGACCACCTCCGTTCGTTGTCGATGTGATAATTGAAAGTATTAAAGAGCTGAAAAGAACGAATAGCGTGGTACAGTAGGCTGCAGGTAACAAGCCCGCTACGCATACAAGACTCCAGTTCCAAAAAACAAATAATGATAATCCTTTCTACTATAGGTACAAGTCCTGAAATTTTTGGGAGGTTGGGTAAATCGATTACATCGACCCCAGAACTCAACTGGTACTTAATTTGTCGACCCCCGAAAGGATGAAAGGCAAAGTCGACGTCGGTGAAATTTGAACGCAAAATGTAAAAAGCGGACTAAATACCGCTAAGCTTTTTGCCCGGCGTGCTGTCTCACCAGCTCGCTGCCTTAAATAATAATAATAATAATAATAATATAATAATAATAATAATAATAATAATAATAATAATAATAATAATAATAATAATAATAATAATAAATAATAATAATAATAATAATAATATAATAATAATAATAATAATAATAATAATAATAATAATAATAATAATAATAATAATAATAATAACAATAACAACAACAACAACAACAACAACAACAACAACAACGAGAGTGAAAATCTTAAGTGGACTCCTACTGTCTTTGATTATAAAACAGTTAGTTGACTTCATACAGAATAGTAAACATTCCTTTTTGTATTTCTACACGAAAAACGTATTTTCGTTCTATATATTTACACAGGAAATAGAGAGAGCAGTTTCCGTATAAACTGTGTTCTAAATAAGTGTGACGTTAAGATGGATGGTGGATATTTAGGTAGAGCTCTATCTGCTAAGTCAAGCAATTAGGATGTCAAAAGATGTTAGGGAAACGAAAACAAACAAAAACAAACCAGACACCTTTCCTATAAAACAGAAACCAATATGGCATCGATTATCTCATGTATGTCAGAAACTGCAAAAAATAGCAGCATCAATAATAAGAACTGTATTAATAGAAACAGTCCAAAGAAAGAGCTTCTCAGTGGTCGCTCAACCTGCATTAAGTAGCAGCCAAATCTGCCTGAAGCCAGAATCTAGCGTCTTAATAAAAGATAAAGTAATAATAAATTGGGTAAAAGTAACACTGTACACGATACGTGTTTGATAAAAAAAAGGTAGAACAATCATAGCTGAAATGTCTTTGTCTGTTCGATGAAAGTTGCTTTGGGACTAAATCACAACATACAAATGTTATATGACTACTGAAAATGTAAACGCGTATATAGATCTGGTCCAGCTGATAAAAATCCACCGCCCTTCTTCACACCACAACCTGACCTTTGGCTCTCTTCAGTATTTGATCCTATTTCCGCTCTGAAGATAATCTTATCCAACCTAGCACAGAGGCCTTTATAAGCGTGTGGTTCTCTTCTGACCAAACCATTAAAAATAGTCATTGATATTGCCTTTTTCATTGTTATATTGTAGCTACAGCTCAGTTTTTGTCGTATCGACCAAGGATTTGCAGTTTGTTGACCAAATAGGCACCACGAGAGGTTAAATATTGAGAGATTTTGTTGCTAGTGCTAGTAGGTCGACCGGCCGTTGTTTGTTGTTTTTTATGAAATTCCGACTACGTTAATTGACGATGAAGATCTGTGAGATACATCATGGGATATTGTAGCGATTGCAGCTAAAGGATCAAGGCTTTTAAGAGCTGCATCTACTTACCATACAGAATTGATCTGATAAGTATTAAGCATCAAGAGAGTATTATCAGATCTTCTATCACATACTGATCGTTGATTAGCTAATTTAATCCAGACGAGAATGTTTACCAGAAGAAAATAAATGTATTCTGTATGACTGAAACAATAGATATAGAGATAATTGAAAGAATAATAAAAGTCAATCTTTATATGCAACTTAATGTGGATATCTTGTTAGAACGCCGAATACTGTGGAATTCGCCTTGAGCGGTCCTCTCATATTGACGCATGGTCCATAAAAGCACAGACATATATCATAACAGACAAGAAGCGCCTGTTATAGGCACCGCAACTGCCAGATCATGTGATTTCAGTCTACTGCACTTCTTTAGAGGAAAGCCTCCGGTGACCACCAGCCAAATCTCGCTACCACTATATATACAAGTGTCTTTTCAGTCACTGATGTCGCAAATAGCCTGCAAGCTTATTAAAAGATAATCATAAGCGACAGTTCTAACAAGATATCAACGTGAAGCTGAATATAAAGATTGCCTTTTGGTAAATATTTTTTATAATAAAAATTAATTTAAAATGAAGGTATATCTCTTTTTCTATAAGAACTAACCTAGATTTCAACTTAAATTTGAAACCTCGATGCGAATTTTCCTTTCACAGTCACATTAATTTACACACTCTTTACTTTAAATATAAAGATGAATGTATCATTACTATCAATCATTGCCGTAATCAGAAAAAGGCATGGAATATCATGGTTCATTTGGGTATTCAAGATTTTGTGTCTGAGAATATCCTCTATTTGATAGTACGCCTTTGTATACACACTAGAAGTTAATACCTCAAGTTTTAGAACATTGATAGACGATTTAGTCGCCGCACTAATATATATTTCTTTATTGCTCACAGGGGGCTAAATACAGAGGGGACAAACAAGGACAGACAAAAGGATTAAGTCGATTGCATCGACCCCGAAAGGATGAAAGGCAAAGTCGACCTCGGTGAAATTTGAACTCAGAACGTAACGGCAGACGAAATACCTATTTCTTTACTACCCACAAGGGGCTAAACACAGAGAGGACAAACAAGGACAGACAAACGGATTAAGTCGATTACATCGACCCCAGTGCGTAACTGGTACTTAATTTATCGACCCCGAAAGGATGCAAGGCAAAGTTGACCTCGGCTGAACTTGAACTCAGAACGTAGCGGCAGACGAAATACCGCTCAGCATTTCGTCCGGCGTGTTAACGATTCTGCCAGCTCGCCGCCCTAATCGCTGCACTAATATAGCTAATGTAATTAGCAAACATTTGTATATACATCTTGCTTTAATCAATGAAGGAGCCTTTACGCGGAAGCTTGACCTACTAGAAATAGCTGACGAATTTGCTCAAATCAAATCTTATCGTTTAAAACATGAAAGGATATAATAGGCACTGTAGTCCCCGATATACAAAAAGACTGGATGATCACAGACGAATCCCTTTGATCATCGATCTATTCAATCGGAAGTGACTTAGAAATGCCCGATGAGTATAAAGGAAACTCACTCAATTAAAACTCATTTGGAAAATTCACGAAGGTTGTCGGTCTCCAAGCAAAATAATCCTTGAAATTAAATGAACTAAAATGTTTTTTTTAAAATGACAAGAAAAACATTTCATTACTTCTTACATAACCCCAAAAATAGATTCTTCAGTGAGACATTATTACGTGAGCTTAACGGGTGTTCATTCACCATGTGAAGGAAATGAAATATCCTCAAACAGAAATCAAAACTATTTACGATATTAACTTTTCTTCACGGTACTCATCAAAAGTAAGGCGGTGAGCTGGCTGAATCGTCAGCACGCAGGGCGAAATGCTTAGTGGTATTTCGTCTGCCGCTACGTTCTGAGTTCAAATTCCGCCGAGGTCCACTTTGCCTTTCATCCTTTCGGGGTCGATTAAATAAGTACCAGTTACGCACTGGGGTCGATATAATCAACTTAATCCGTTTGTCTATCCTTGTTTGTCCTCTCTGTGTTTAGCCCCTTGTGGGTAGTAAAGAAATAGGTACTCATCAAAACATTCATTTCTTAAATAGGTACACTTCTACATATTTTCGGGAACACTTGGCAAATAACATAAACAGGAATGGAAATTCGGGAAACAGAAACCACAATGCAGTTTTAATTAGAGTCTGAATCATTTCACTTTAATTCTTTTGGTCGATCGGCCTGAAAACATCACTGGTCCTACAATGCAAATTTCCTGCTTTAAAGTGGTTTTAATTAAAACCTTTCATCAAAATTCCATGTTAATTTATTTTCCAAATATTTTCAACATTAATGGAAACAACGGTGTGTATTTCGATGGGAATATGGTATTAAAACTACAACGGTAATGGCCTTGGGGAAAATCATTAACGTTTCAATTACCCATCTTTTAGATAATGAACTTTAGTACCAGGTTTAAATTAAATTTTACAAGCGAACACAATGCAATGTCAGATATAATCTGCCAATAGTATTAACAAAGAGCATGTTGTGAAATGAAATCGATGCTGGTACCCTGCAGATTTGGTTTTTTAAGAAGATACCTCTACACTGCATCAGTTGATGAGATCCCCCCTCCGGTCATGACTGACTGTGGGATTGCACCTAGAAAGTTACTCTCCCAGGCACAAATCCGGGCAAGGAAGACCAGCAGTCGCCCATGCATGCCGGCCTCCCCTCTCCACGCCACCAGTGTTATCCACGGGAAATGCAAAGGCCGATGCAGCTTGGCGCCTGTGACGTCGCAACTCATTTCTACAGCTGAGTGAACTGGAGCAACGTGAAATAAAGTGTCTTGCTCAAGAACACAACACGCAGCCCGGTCCGGGATTCGAACTCACAACCTCACGATCGTAAGCGCGACGCTCTAACCACTGAGCCATGCGCCTTCAAACATCAGTTGATAAGAAACTATATATACAATAATATCTAATATTAGGCATGAAATCTTTGGAAAACAGAATTGTTTACGTTGATCATACTCACAAATTCAATTTTAAGAAAATTCAGTTTAGTTCTATGCAACCAACACACCAAGAGTTTCTATTACGTATACAATTATGAGAAATTGGATAAAGTTTACTGAATGTATCCACTACAGCTTAACCGATACGTTCAAAATGTTGTTTCCGGCCATGTTGGAGCATCAGTCGAAGGATTTAGAACAAATCGACCTGAGTACTTGTTTTTAAGTCTGTTACTTATTCTATCGAATAAGTTCTATCTTTTGCCGAACGACTAAGTTATGTGGACGTAATCAAACTAACACCGGTTTGCAAGCTAAAAGAGGAGAGACAAACACAAACATATTACACACATGCACACACACACATGCACACATATACGTGTGTCTGTGTCAGTGTGCTTGTGAATGTGTGTGCATGTGTGTGTATATGTGTGTGAACTCCCTTTATATATGTATACATATATACACATATATACACATATATACACATATATATATATATATGTGTGTGTGTGTGTGTACATATATATATACACACACACACACACACAAAACAACAACGCGAGGAGGTGGTACATGCAAAGTATTAATAAGACACTTAGAAGAGGAAAGAAAGCGTAGTTTTTTTACGTTTCGAGCAAAACTCTTCTTCGGAAACGGGAGACATAGGAAAGTCCAAAAGAAAGGAAGAAGGGAAAAATCGCCAACAGTCCACGTGTAGTTACATTTTGGAATAATATACATGTGTGTGTGTGTGTGTGTGAGTGTATGTATTCATATAAAGGAAGGAAGTAAGAAAAAAGAAAGAAAGAATGAAAGAAAGAAAGAAAGAAAGAAAGAAAGAAAGAAAGAGAAAGAAAGAAAGAAAGAAAGAAAGAAAGAAAGAAAGAAGGTAAGAGAGAGAGAAAGAAAGTATCCTATGACAAGCAGTCTAAAGTGTATTCAATACGCACTGTAGAGTGAATATTTAAAACCAACTACTATTTCATTACTTTAAATTTCCTGCCAAGAATGCAGTCCTCGTGTGGAATTTCAGTAAAGAAGAATTTCAGTAAAGAAGAATTTTCAAGTATGTCACATGAAATCATTCTTTACTGACATGCGATCTGGGAATTGTCTTTGTTGGCACAATGCTTACTAGAACGGAAGTGAAAATAGTCAATGTCAACTGTTTTGATATAATAAATAATTACTGCAATAATTAATTGAATGATGTCTGTGAATATCTATTTGTCATTATTTATGCATGAGTACATTCATGCGCCATACAGACATGCATGCACAGATACATAAACGTTTAAAAACACACATGCCATTTTTATCCGCTTGTAAATATAACATACAATTTTAGATATATAAATATACGTGTGTACGTGTATGTGTGTGTGTGTGTGTGTGTGTGTGTGTGTGTGTTTGGGTGCTTATAGAATACGTGCATAAAAGTAAACTGCTATAAGTATACATACAAAGATCGCTCACTTGCATACATATAAACACACCCATATACAAAGAACACATATGTACACAATCAAACTCACAGTCGCACACATGCAAGTGCACACACATTCAAACATACATGGAACCATATATATACACTCATTTCAAAGATAGGTAGATAGATAGATAGATAGATAGATAGATATATAGATAGATAGACAGACAGATAGATAGATAGATAGATAGATAGATAGATAGATAGATAGATAGATAGATAGATAGATAGATAGATAGATAGATAGATATATAGATAGATAGATAGATAGATATATAGATAGATAGATAGATAGATAGATAGATAGATAGATAGATAGATAGATAGATAGACAGACAGATAGATAGATATATAGATAGATAGATAGATAGATAGATAGATATATAGATAGATATATAGATAGATAGATAGATAGATAGATAGATAGATAGATAGATATATAGATAGATATATAGATAGATAGATAGATAGATAGATAGACAGACAGATAGATAGATAGATAGATAGATAGATAGATAGATAGATAGATAGATAGATAGATAGATAGATATATAGATAGATAATAGATAGATAGATGATATATAGATAGATAGATAGATAGATAGATAGATAGATAGATAGATAGATAGATAGAACCATAGATAGAAGATAGATATAGATAGATAGATAGATAGATATAGATAGATCATTACATACGTGTGTGCGTATATACATACATATATACACATACACACACACAGACATATATATATATATATATATATATATATAACCAAGAAAAAAGCAACAAGAATGGATTAGTAGTTTAGTACAATTGTTTCATACCAAGAACAATTTTATTTAAAGCTGCAAGTATTGCAGCAAATACAAATGTCCAGTATTCATCAGCTAAATCACATATATGTTTTCCAGACATCCTAGAGAGTGTGTCTATCCTCATGAAGTATTAGGAGTGAGTTCTATGAAATTTAAAGTCAAATTATAAGCAAACTCAAATTGTTTTCTAATGATGCACAGTTTTATAAAAAAGTTTTTAAAAAGATTGTTAACTTCCCAGAGAAGATGAATCCAACCATAAAAATGCAGATATAATTTCTGGAGACATGAGGAAAGCTGTTGATCACACAGCGGTTCATTTCACAATTCACAAATCTTTTTAAAAACTTTTTATAAAACTGTGAATCATTAGAAAGCAATTTGAGTCTGCTTATAATTTGACTTTAAATTTCATAGAACTCACTCCTAATACTTCATGAGGATAGACACACTCTCTAGGATGTCTGGAAAACATATATGTGATTTAGCTGATGAATACTGGACATTTGTATTTGCTGCAATACTTGCAGCTTTAAATAAAATTGTTCTTGGTATGAAACACTTGTACTAAACTACTAATCCATTCTTGTTGTTTTTTCTTGGTTATAATCACCCCACATTATTTTATGGTTAATACCATAAACAATTCTGGTGCATCTAAGTTAAGTACCGTATTCATTTGAATTCATTGGAATTCACTTGAATTTTAATTGTTTTGCTGAAAAAAAAAGTATATATATATATATATATAATATATATATATATATATATATATATATAATATATATATATTATATATATATATGTATGTATGTATATCACCATATCACCGACACGTTTCGATTGATACATTTAAATTAATCCGGGAGGAATAATAATGTGGAATAATGTATCAATATCATCAGGGAGGAGATTATAAACAACAATGTTCCGTCATAAACCATTTTTACAGATATAAGGAATTCTAATATATAATATATGAAAAACAAAAGGTGAATAGGAAACGCTAGTAATTTTAAAATACTGCTAAGAAATTTGATATCATAGGACGAGAGAAGAGAATATCTGCAGCTTTTACTTTATTCTTTTCATCACATACATCCCGTTCTTTCCTTTATCATTTCTATCCATTTGTCATTCACCTTCCTTTTGTCTATCTCTCCGTTACTCCTTTAATTTTCTTTCTCTCTTCCTTCTCTTCTTCTCTTGTCCTATGACGTCAAATTTCTTAACGGTATTTTAAAATTACTGGTGTTCCCTACCCCCTTTTGTTTTTCCAATATCATATATTATATATTATAATTTCTTACATCTGTAAAAATGGCTTATTAATGAACACTGTTGTTTATAACAACCTCCTTGATGAGATTGATACATTATTCCACATTACTCTCCCTCCCAGATTAATGTTAATGTATCGATTGAAACATATGTTGTGATATGTTGATATAAATTATTTAAATAATATCTTGTGCGTTTGTTTCCATTTTCCATTTCTTTTATGTTCTCCAAAACATGTCTCACTTCTCCTCGAATCATCACCAATGCAAGTGTGGTTACTAATTTCTTAAGCGCTTATATGACATTTGGCTATCATGGTAACTTTTTCTCTGGATCTTTCCTTCTAAATTAAACATATATATATATATATATATGACATACGGAAACTGACAAACAGAAATGCGTAAATTGTATGTGAAGTTAGGTATTTAAGGGAATGGAGAATGTCGTTGAAATTTCTAAATCCAAGAAGCGTTCAGAAGGGGTACAGAAAGCTGAATATGGAGTCAAAGTTGACTAATAGTTGAACTCAATCGGAAAAGGAAGGCGAGGAAAACCTGGCCTGCAGAGGCTAAGGTGATGAAATTTTCCTCGGGAAAGTGACATGATGTTGAGGATTATTAAAGTTAAGAAAAGAAACAGAACGTGGTGTATAAAAGTCGGAAGGTGCAAAGGAATGGGGTAGAATAAGAAAAGAATAAAATACATTTTCCAGAAAAAATATGAAAATATATGAGAAAAGGTTATTGACACTTTAATTTGGGAAAGAAAAGTCGGTGTTAAAAATCATGTAACAAATATGTTGTAATGCCTGAAGAGAAATGGTGAATTACGAATGTACGAATAAACAAAGGTTGTTTGCAAACTGCTACAGCACGAGTTTAACATACAGGATAAAAATATAAAATTTTAAATGTCAAAGAGAAATTTAGGTACAATGAATTTTAGATTAGGAGGGTTAAACTGAGTAACGACAAAAACATAAATCGCTATAGATTTTAAATTGATTGCACTAGTAAGGCAAAAAGACGTAAAGAAATCGGCAAACAATAATGTTAATACAACTGGAGAGAATTGACAATATAGATAGTTCGATAGAGAAAACGAGTAAGAAAAGAGGAAAAATAACGTTTTGTAGTAAAAGGACCCGAGGTTAAGAAAAAGCGTGAACGCAGGATATAATTTTAAATGGTATTTTCAATGAGCCAATGTAATTAAGAAGTGAGAAAAATATTGTCTGTTTTTTTTCTAAAAACAGAATTGAGCACGTATTTTCTAGAAATCGCTAGGTAAAATAGTCGAGATCTGCAAAATTTGAAAAATAACAGTTTTAAAAACAATATGGGTTACTATTTCAATTATAAAAGTAACGAAAGAAAAAAATTAATCGAAGAAAGAATTAAACGGAGTTTGACAGCTATACAAATAGACAGGTGCATCATTTTGGTGTTATAAAAAAATGCCCAAATATGTACAGGCATGTAAATATATAGATACGCTCACATATATGTGAGTATGCATGTATGTTGTGTGTGGCCCGTGTATAAACATATATGTAAACACATATAAATTCACACACATACACACATGCACACACACGCATATATATATATATATGTGTGTGTGTGTGTGTGTGTGTGTTACATTATAAAGCACAAAAAGAAAATTACTCTCGCCAGACACAACAGAATATGCTTCAACACACGAACTCAAATAAAGACTCTTGCAAGCCAAATCCAAAAGCGATATATATATAATATATATATATATATATATATATATATATTATATATATATATATATATATATATGCATTTATGAATGTATATATATATATATGCATAATAAATATACTGTATATAACAGTGTATATTAAACAATCTAAGATAAAGTTAAGATAGCTGAACCAACTATTATTTTTAAAAAGTCTTCGATGTCAAAACTAAACAGATGGAAATGTATTTTGATTATTGTCGTTGACATAGAAATAATGAGAAAGACGACAGTAATTATACACCAAAAAGACCATGCAAATTGGTGTCTTTAACTGAATGTAACTATTGATATTTCGTTTGTTCCTTAAAATTCAGTGAGTCAAGTCACTTAAGCTTGCAGATAATTACGATACTTTGGTACAAATCCACTGCAATACAGTTATAATTAAAGTTAATACACATACACACACTCACACACTTGCATATATATATAGACAGGCAGATAGATAGATATTTAGATATTCGTATGTATGTATGTATGTATGTATGTATGTATGTATGTATGTATGTATGTATGTATGTATGTATATGTGCATATATATATATATATATATATATATATATATTATATATATATATAAGTAAATAAATGGTACAACGAAGTACCGATATTTACTGGAAAATAGCGATCGTAATAAATACGACGCTATTGTATAGCTTCACTGTGTATATACTAGTAAAGACGTGTGTGTGCAACAAACATGAAAAATATTTGTCTTACCTCTAGGAAGAACATCTGAAAAATGAAAAACCTAGAAACTGGATAATGCAGTACCGGTTATATATATATACTAGCAGTATCGCCCGGCGTTGCTCAGGTTTGTAAGGGAAATAACTATAAAGCATTTTTAGAGAGTTATAGCAAAAAAATGGAAAAAAATGATGGTAAATTATCCGGTTTGTGTTTCTGATTCTCGACCCCATGTCGAATTTATCGATTTTTTTCAGAACTGGGGGAACTTTTCAAAATTTTCGCTGCGTTAGTTTTGAATTATGACATTGGGCTATGTGTGTGTCAAGTTTCATCAGAATCGGTTGAAAGCTGTGGTCAGGTGAGGGTACAAGCAAACAGCACACAGAAACACGCACAGACAAACTGCCGTTTATATATAGAGATATATATATATATATATATATATATATATTTATTTATTTATTGCAGTGCGTGGTGAGGCGTAAAGCCGATCGCTTGTTATAATTATATATATAATTATAAAATATTTTGTAAAATTTACCATAAGGTTTTTATTTTCGCAGTGACCACCTGGTAAAACTATTATTGATTTTACCCTTTTATTATAATATATATATATAATATATATATATATATATATATATATATATTATATATATATATATAATATATATAATATATATTATATATATATATATATATATATATATATATATCATAATAAAAGGGTAAAATCAGTAATAGTTTTACCAGGTGGTCACAGCGAAAATAAAAACCTCATAGGTAAATTTCCAAAATATTTTATAATTATATATATAATTATAACAAGCGATCGGCTTTATGCCTCACCACTCACTGCAATAAATATTCGCTAAAACCTCCATTATCACATTAAAATCTCCGAGAATAACACACTATATGGTAGACGAGCAACAAGATTCGGTTAACTGCTTACAAGATCGTGTTTCAAGCTTAAATTGTGAATTCTACTTGGCAGTATATTTTTGCGAGTGTGGATGGATACTGATCATGCGATGTCGCCGATCGCATGCATATTTTGAGACACTCATAAATTTATCCTATATAATACTGTCGCTGATGAGAGCAATAGGTAAAATATTTTTACTTTAACCTTGTAATACGATCTTGAATCCAATTAACCGAATCTTGTTGATTCATTATATTCTTTTGCTCGCCTACAATATCGTGTGTTATTCTCGGAGATTTTCAGGTCTTGCAGTGCGTGGTTAGGCGTAAAGCCGATCCCTTGTTATAATTATGTATATAATTGTAAAATATTATACATATATATATATATATATATATATATATACATGCAGACACACACGCATATATATAGACTGACAGACAGATAGATATTTGCGTGTATGTATGTATGTATATATATATATATTGTGTGTGTGTGTGTCTGTGTGTGTGTGTGTGTGTGTGTGTGTGTGTGTAAGGACGACCAACTGAGTTCGATAAAAAGTGACTGAATCAACTTATTCGCGATGATTCACATCAAACAACCAGAGAATTGGCGGAGCAGGTGGATTGTGATTAAAAAAACTGTGGTGAACCACCTTCACTCAATGGACAAGATTCAGAAACTCTGCACTTGGATTCCACACACTTTGAGCGAAGACAAACATAAATCAACGCTCCACAAGAACTCGAATCGGAAGTGCTGCCTCATCCACCATACTCTCCAGATTTGGTGCCGTCAGATTTTCATCTCTTTCAACCAATTTCAGCCGCTTTCTAAAGCTTTGTGCGGTGTGTAGTTCAATAAAGACGTGGAAATAAGGGATTGGCTGGAAGAATTCTTTGAGTCAAAACTGGGAGATTTCTATCGCCGAGGCATCGAAAATCTTCTTGAATGATGGGAGGAAGTCGTAAACAACAACGAAGAGTATATCATTGGTTAATTTGTTGTAGTTTTTTGTATAAAATATATTTGAAAAAACGCTCATGAATTACTCCTCAACCCAATGCATCTTATAACACTGAACCGCTTTTTGTGGCCTAAAGAGGTTTCTTCTGCAATACGGAGTGCATTCGATTTCATTACATCGTTCCCCAACCACTAGGAAGCGGTGTAGAAGTAAGCCTAAACTAGTGTTGTCCTAATTAAAGCTTCCAGTACACTCTGTCTTCTATATCAATCACTTAGAATACACTCAACGTGCACCGAGGAATTCCTAACGCACATCCGGTAGCGAAAGTGGACGACCCAAGATGACACCTGGTAACCACTAGCGGTGAACGTGCTCTACAGGCACACTAGCACAGGACTTCCCCTTAACAAAGTTTGGATACTACACCTTAAAGTCTCCTACCTACGCTTTAAATTTAAATACGACTTACATATATATATATGTATATATATATATATATATTATATATATATATATATATATATTATATATATATATATATATATATATACTACTACTACTACTACTAATATAGGATGAAGTTTTTTTAAGAGATTTAAAGTTTCGTAGGCCTCTAACAAAAGTCCGTCCTTTTCAAACTTTAGATTACCGAATGGAGAAATACAGGGGTCCAATTCAATTCATTTTGGACTTCCTGTATTTCTCCATTCGGTAATCTAAAGCCTGAAAGAGACGGGCTTCTATTAGAGACACGCAAATCTTGCATGAAGTCATATCAAACTATTTTAAATAATATATATATTGGAGAATTACTCTGTATAGGAAAACAATATCAAATTTATTTTTCTAGGAACTCTCTAATAGTGCTTCTGCAGTTTCACCTGTCGTTTATTTCGTCAAACACTCTGATGAGCATAGTGATTTGCGAAACTTTGAAGATACAGTCAACTTTTTACTTTATGTTAATTTATTGACAATATATCATTTTGAAAATCACCGGCCAATTTCTTGCAACGATGGTATACAACTGAAGGTCAATAACTTTTAATATCTTGGTTGCTATGATGTTGAAAGTAAGAAACATTTCCTGAACAAGAAAGTGAGAAGCCTGAGTTGCCTGCAAAACACTTCAAAATATCTGACAAACATTTCAACATCAGTATGATTGGCCTTCATCAGGTTACGTGTTATGAGGACTCAAGACATTTCATCTCATGATCTCAACATAAAAGGTAAGATGTATGAACACATTCCATATGTGCGTGTGGGGCGGAGATGTGAGAGAGTGAGTGTATTTGTATGTACACATGAATATAGATAAATAAATATTATCCAAAAAGATATATGTATATATCACAATGACTTGCAAAATTTCGGCTATCGCAGAGAGAGGAAGATAATGCATATTAATGTATACTCGAGTATGGGGCCTCTGGGTGTTAAACAAACGATATGCCTACGTACGTACAACATACCTAATGCATACATGCATGAATACTTGTATATATTTGTGTGTGCAAAGACTCACTCACACACACACGCATGCACTCACACACACTCACTCATACACACACACACATACATACATACATACATACATACATACATACATACATACATACATACATATGAATATATTTATCTGTGTGTGGACGTGTGAAAACAGAGATATCAATGAATACGAGGCTTTCCGTGTGGCATTTCATTTCATTCCAATAATTTCATAGATGACGTTTATTGCCAAGGTTCAAGACACGTGAAAACATCCAGTGTAATTTCAATACTGCGCTAACTCCAGTTAATTTATTCACAAGATATCATTTTGAAGGGAAATGAATTGACTCCATCTGAGCTATATAATTTGTAACCAACAGCTTATATCATACACACACACACACATACACCCACATACTCTAAAATGCATACAGATACATTCAGATGTATAAAGTAAATTCAACCGCCGTCTCTCCACGATGAATATTCGAAATATCTACTGTAGTTGATGGCATATACTTCAAATGGGTATAGAAGACACTCTCGAATTCAGTAGGGAATATTAAAAGGAATTGTTAGTGTATTTGAGCATTTCATGTTTATTAAAACATGAAGCTGCCGTTTGACAGGAAGAAAAACTTGAACAAAACATACAACACATAGAGCTTTTTTTAGTGATAATATTGCTAACCTTTTATAGCGACAATTTACTGGTAGAGAGGAGAATATCAGGAAATCGGGAAATCAAACATGAAGAACAGTCATTTACTAAAATTATCATACACGAATGCAGTCTTAAAACAAGGTCAGAAAAATAATAAAAGCACTTTAGCTGGAGCAGAGAACATTTTACACAAAGTAATGATAACAGTATAGCGGAACATAAAGCAGGAAATCAAATAGAAAGAGTTATTTACAGTGAAAATATCACATCCTATATGAATATAGTTATAAAGCATTGCAAAAGAATATAAAATCAGTTTAGCCAACAGCAGAAAGCATTATATTCTGTCTTCATAATCCATTTGCATTTTTTGTGCAATGGGGGTTTTGTATACCTTGTTAAACCATGTCTTTTCAAAATTCAGATAACATCAAACTTTTGTTTCTGAAAAATCCTATATCCCTTATCCCTTTCCCAAATCTCCAGGCTTCATTAAATTTTACTCTAGCAGAAACCTGTTTTGCTGCATTCTTCTCATTTATACCCTATTTTTAGCTTTGTTTTATTTTTAACTTTTTCTGGACTACAAACAGAGATCACTTTACCAGCCTGTAACTGTTGTTTTTGCTTTGTTCTCTTATCATTTTTACAGTAGGCTGTACAGTACCAGTACATACAAAACTCTCACTGTATTTCTTTTACATACTCCTTCGCAAAGTTTGCCATTTTTAGTTCGTTGACAATGGCATAGTTTAATGGCATTCTTGTTGCAGGCATAATTTGTAGAGTCATATGTATGTACGATCGAAAGTGCAGTCTTTGTCTAGCAGAAAAAAATCATCTTGAACACCACCACCCAGGAACCTGTCTGAGCTTCAAATAAAAATGTTTTTCCTCCTCTCTTTGTAAGTAGACGTTTACATTATCCAGTTGGTCAGATTTACCCTAACTTTAAGGTTTGGCGTCTCTCACGATTTATGTACACACTCATACGCATAAATGCATATGAGTACCACACATGGTTTTTAAAAAACACCTGTACCTCTTTCCCATCCTGCTCTCCCAGCTCTCTTTCATTTTGCTTCCACATCTCTCTCAAGTGGCTCTACTCTTTCTATCTCCACCTCACCTAATGAAGTCAAAGATAAATGGTCCGAATCTAGTAAATACTGAGGCAGTATCATTACTTAAATACTCGGCAGCTCTTGTAGACTGGACAAAAACTGAATTAACAAAGTTAAACGGGAGAACTAGGAAGAAATTCAATATAAATGGAGGACTCCACCCAAGGGCAGGAGTAGCAAGATTATGCCTACAAAGAAAGGGAAGCGAAAGAGGGTTAATATCAGTAGAAGACTGTGTGGAATTAGTTAGAGTAGATATAGAACCTATGTAAGTAATAGTGAAGAAAGTTTATTAAAAGCTGCTAGAGCCACAGCAAGACATAGGGAAACCAAAAACCCAAACGAACTTAAAAACCAGAAAAAAGAACAGAAATTGTCTGACGGCAGGAGAAGACGTTGCACGGTAGATTCCCAAAGATAGTTGCAGCAAATACTAGTAGTGCGACATGGTTATGGTTGCAGAAAGGAAGACTGAAAAGGGAGACGGAAAGTGTGTTAGTAGCAGCACAAAATCAAGCATTAAGGACTAATTTAATAAAAGCCAAGTAGATTCACAATGTAGGTCATGTAAATCAAGAGAGTAAAGCGTTACTTATATTGTAAGTGAATGTAGCATGCTGGCACAGAAAGAATACAAGAAAAGATTTGACAATCTAGGGTGAGTAATCCACTGGGAGTTATGTAGAAAGCTAGGATTTGAACATACCGATAAATGGTATGAACATGAACCTATTAAAGTACTAAAAAGTAAGAAATAGATGTTATGGGACTTTAACATTCAGACTGACAGAGTAATAGTAGCTAGAAGGCCTGATTTAGTAGTAGTAGATAAAGAGAAGAGAAAGTGCCAGATAATTGATTTTACAGTTCCAAATGATGAAAAAAATCAATATGAGATGTATAGAAAAATAGCAAAGTACCAGGACCTAGCCATTGAATTACAGACACTATGGAAAGTGCGGGTAAAATTTATCCCAATAGTTATAGGCGCATTGGGAACTATCCCTAAAGATTTGAACAGATGGATAGAGGAAATACGCATAAAATCTAGTTTAGTACAGCTCCAGAAAATAGTGTAACTAGGAACAGTTAGAATACTGTGGAATATACCCCAACTTACTTGAAGGCTAGGATTTCCCTTTGAAACAAGGAGAGAGGTTCACAATTAAAACCGACTTCACTTGTGCCTCTGAGAACCTAATTTATCTAATAACCTGCTTGGGTTGTGAACATCTCTATATAGGGCAGACCAGTATGACATTGAAACGGAGAACCACTCTACATAAAGAGCAGATCCGGTTCCCGCAGTACAGAAAAATTCCTTTAAGTGAACACATAGAGAGATGCCCAGGTAACATCAAACCAAACTTCACAGTTTTCCCCTTCTACCAGTGCAAAGATACAGTTTCTTTGCAAGAACGTTTAGCTCAGACAGGTTCCTGGGTGGTGGTGTTTCTTCAAGATGATTTTTTTCTGCTAGACAAAGACTGCACTTTCGATCGTACATACATATGACTCTACAAATTATAGAAAAATTTATTCATCGAAAAATACAGAACTCGTCCAAATATGGACGCTTAACAAACTTTGTTCGCTATACATATTTTAATTCATGATTACATACCTATCACTGTACATATTTCTCTCCACTACTCTAGTTTTTGAATTTTTATGTATATATATATATTCCCCACGCATACCGAAAGATGAACAATTATCTCCCCTGTCCACAATAATAACGATAACCAATTAGGTCCCCTTAGATTTTTCTACTTGTTGAATCGTTCATTCATAAACTCCACACACAACATGGACAAAAAATTTTCTTAAGAAAATACGTATCTAAATATATTTCAATGTCATGAATAGAGAAAGCGAAACCGGTCGATAAACACAATACAAGATATATTAAAAATTATATTAAAACTATGTAAAATGTGTGAATTTTCCTTCTTTAATTTCTTAGATATATATATATATATCTTTTTTTAATTAAGAGGTAATTTATACATATATATATTAGGTATATATATGTGTGTATGCGCTAGCGTGTAAGAGTGAGTGTGAATGTTTTAATCTATACGTCTGTATACATACACACACACATATATGTATATATAGGGGGGTGTACAAAGACAAAGTGAGTGAGCGAGCAAGTGAGAGAAAGAGAAAGAAAGGAGTGACATATAAATGTATTTGCGAGCATGTGTGTGCACATGTTTAATCTATGTAAACTTTTCAAGACCTCTCAATATCGATAGGAAAAAAACACCAATAATGTGACCGAAATTGATTCAAAAGTTGATTTATGATCTCATGGAAACGGAATTATGCTTTCATATTGGAGAAACCGTACAGAATTGATCAATTCCAGTGAAGGACTAGTTTCACAAGAGCTAACAACCTTAAACGATGAATACGTTATGATGGCGTTAAGCCTTCAGACTACTTTGATGTCCCTCTAATCATATTGCAGAAAAAATGTGTGAGGTTTTCACTGAAAAAAGGAAATGTATCGTATTCAGAAATAAAGCAGCTAAATTCTCATCCTCCGATAGCTTTGGCTAAGCATCAACGAAATTAATTATATATTGGTTATGTAAAGTAGTTGACATTATGCTACATGTTTGCCGTTATTGCTGTTTTATATATCTATAACTACGCTCTCAATTATACTTTTTTTAATGATTTTATAGTGTTCTTTCTCATAACTTGGCTGTCATTTCTCGACAGCCGTGAGAGCTAACTACGAGCCCAATCATGACATAACCGTTATATCGTTCATGTTGTGCTAGGTCGAAACATCACAGGTTAAGTCACAGACGATCGACATTTTTGATACTCTTAATAGCTTTTTATGTATACACATATACACACTCTCATTCGCGTGTGTGTGTGTGTTTGGTTTGCAAGATTCTTCATGTGAATTCGTGAGTTGAAACAAATTTTGTTGTGTGCATGTATGCATGCATGTACATGCACACATACATACACAATATGTGTTGGCAGTGCAATTTGGCTGATATGCGGCAAGTAGATTCCTGTTACTGAGAAAATGCAGTACGATGACATCATGCGCTCTTGCTGTTCCAGTGCCCATACCAGACGGCTCTCGTCTACTATCATAAACTTCTGTGCACTTAGCACCGTATTGTCGATATCGATGGATCTCTCGAGAAGAATGCCGTAGTATTTGGTATTC
>NC_042999.1:71128968-71131468 GCF_006345805.1 Octopus sinensis | reverse complement strand
CCGAGCTCGACTTTGACTTTCATCCTTTCGGGGTCAATAAAATAAGTACCAGTTGTAATCGGCTACCCAACTCCTCAAAAATGCTGACCTTGTCCCGAAGTAAGAAAAGAATATCAAAATCTTCACTCGAAGACAAAGAATTGATGGAATTGGTAAAGTGACGAATAACATGCCTGGAAATATTTAGCTCCTTAATGTTTACGTTCTGAGATCGACTCCCACCAAGATATAACTTAGTCTTTTGTCCTTTCGAGGTCTTCACGAAAGGAGAATACCAGTTGAGGGTTAATGTGAATCCAGTCGCCAATAGCAATCACAAAAGCTGAGAGGTTATGTTAAAACTCAGTATTTATTTCTGACATACGCACAAGGCTACAAATTTCAGAAGTTGGGGGTAAGTTCATTAAATCTTCTGGCACACTTTACTCTCAGTATTCATTTTATCTACCCCAGAAGGATGAAAGGTAAGATTAACTCCGGCAGAATTTAACAAAAGGGCCGGAACTAAATACCACGCCTCTCACGATTCTACCAATCCATCATCACAGTAAAACTCAGTTTTAATAACTTCACTGTTGTATATGAAAACAAATATGCTAACAGTGCACCTAATATGAAATGGCTGAAAATCTTGGTTAATGAGATGTTATTTTACTAATGCCAGTGATAGTAGTCATAAAAGCATGAACGTCACAACATGCGTTGATTTGTTTTCGTTCAATGGTCAAATCAAATAAGGGAGGATAACAGCTGTGACCATTTGTAGCCTTCGAGTTTGATTAGAAAGGAAGTTATCCTCAGATCAGAGACATACATCTCACCTATGCTTGCAACTAAGTGAACTCTATTAAAGACAAACAATTTTCTAATGGTGATGTCTAACCGGGGAAGATTAAATCTGCCACAAAAACAGATGAATCTATTGGAACTAAGCATTCGCTCCGACAAGTTTCCACAAACTTTCTGTCGAATAAATTCCCCTTATAAATCTTCGTTACCGCTAGGTTATGGTAGCAGAACATTTCTTAACGTATTCGAGAAGCGAATATTTTAAGCACATGGCTGTGTCAGTGCACCTAAATATAATGTCACAGTATTAATAATATCACTGCAAAGGTCATTTTTGTCATCTTCAATATTACCAGAGCTCATATATTAAAATAAACATATATCTTTCAGATTTAATGACGAAAAAATATAAGTTCTTCTACCATACAAAATACACGAATAGCTGAAAAATATCTGCAAGCATATTCCTATATGTCTATACCTAAATATACAGGAAAATAAATCCGATGCTTCCAAGTATACACGCAATGTCAGTGCATCAACACTTTCTGATGTACATGTGCACGCACACATACACACGTATATTAAATTGCACATAGATAGATAGATAGATAGATAGATAGATAGATAGATAGATAGATAGATAGATAGATAGATAGATAGATAGATAGATAGATAGATACTAGCAGAAGTACCCGGCTAAAGTACTCGGGCATCCCCATCACGCCTGATATATTCACTTTTATAATACTGTCTCATGAGTCTATTTTGGTATACACTTCATTGTCTCCACTGTACACTATAACATATTTTCCAAGGATGAGGGTGGGGAAATTTGGGGCTCCTGTGTGTTTGTGCATGTGTTTATGTCAGATAGGGCATGGAGAGAGCTGTAGGGAGTGGTTGGGGTAGAACGGGTGTGAGTGGGAGCTGGGTGGGTTTGGGTGATAGCTGGATGGATATGGGATGGGGGGGCTCATCCTTTACAGCGTGTGCCTTTTTTCTCTTTCTTCTCTTTTTCTCAGCTGTTTCCCTTTCAATGTCCATTTCTTCGACGCTGGTACTATTCTTTGTCTGTAGTGCCGCTTCACTCACCTTTTCCCCAGCCTCCGCGGGTAGTGGAGCACCAGTCACTTTCCCACTCTCTTGTCTCTCCTTAGCCTTCACAGGTGATGGAGGACAATCCGCTCTAATGTGGCCTTTTAGGCCACATTTATAGCACCGCGGAATCCTCCCTTCCACTCTGACTTTCAGTGTTGCGTCTCCGACCGTAATTGTCTCTACCATATTTTCGATATCTTCCACGGCAACCTGTACCACTATATCGAGGCTTTGTCCTTGCCAGTTCCAGTAGGGTTTTCTGGTAGCCTGGAGGACCACCACCTTCTCCTCCATGCCTAACAGTATGGCAACTTCCAGCCAGGCTACATCCAGTTCTCGGAGTATGTCTTCTACCCTAACCCTAGAAACACGTTTCCCAAGGTATTCGGGTAGAAACACTACTTCATCAGTTCTCAACGGTGTTGCTGAGTGCAACCTGGCAGTAGCTACCTTCCGAAACCGCACCTTCACTGTTCCAAGTTTTTTCCTCTGGCTAGGTAGAAAATTACTTGCCAGATTGGTTTAAGAGCCTTTTCTATTTGATCCGTCGTCATGACTTCAATCTTCCAGGCTGTTACCGAGTATGTTCTGTAAACTATGATTTTCTCAA
>NC_042999.1:71121468-71123968 GCF_006345805.1 Octopus sinensis | reverse complement strand
GAATGTCTCTGGGCTTGTATACTTTTTCCAGAACCCTCATCTGAAAATACAAGCTTTGCTCGAGTCACAACTATTATTTGCCATATCATTTACTATTGAATATTATTATACTGACAGCGAATAACTCCCTGAAATATTTCATGAAGAGAGCAATTTAGTAAGAGTACGTCTTTGTGGCTACATCCATTAACCTAACTTTCACAAATATTTTATTTCTCGAAAGAGGCACATGTCTGAACTTTTCTGCCATGTGTTTTGCAACGGAATTTTCCTTTCTTTATCCATTCTCCCAAATGAAAAGTATCATTAACTAATATAAAAGAATATCCTCTTGTGTTTTATTTGCGGAGTGTTTTATTTTAATGTCCTCTAAATCTCTTTAAGAGTAGTTTTCAGACCTTATTTTATGAAAATGCAATGCTCTTATAGTATTTCCTACAAATACATGGTTCTTCCTCAGTTTTATACATCCGTCTGAGCTCCAAATATATGCGTACAGGTACTGTCCGTGCAGACGCATTTGTGTCTCCATGATCAACACTTTTTATTACAGTCATGATAATGTTGATTTTTATGGCCGGTATCAAAACTGCCGCTACTATCATTGTCTTTGTTGTAGCTGTCATCGCCGTTGTTGTTGTTGTTGTTGTTGTTGTAGTTGTTGATTCTGTTGTTATTACAGTTATTATCACAGATGTCTTACAGGATTACTATTATCGATTTTGTAATTGTCATTTTTTGTCATTATAATTCGCGTAAGTGTTGTCAGTGTTGCAGTTAACATTGGAATTATTGCTGCTATTTATGCAATTGTTAACCATAGCAGAAAACATTTGTATATATGGCTATCGCTACCGCTGTTTGGGGGAATAATCTCTCACGTCACCAATTCCTTCTGTTTAAAAGCAAAAACAGATACAGAATTGATTCCACTTAATAGGAAGGATTTACAGAAATTAAACTCTCCTTCTATACTTTGGTGCAAAATGCAATACAATGAGTACAAGAAATCTGGTGTACGTTAGAAAATAAATAGTATAACAAATTAATCGGCTGTACGTCGAGAAATGTCTTTCGGAGGCATCACCAACAATAATAACAAAATAAATATTTATGGGATAGTCGTGTGGCTTGAAATTTATAGAGGAGGACTCTAATCGCTTGAATTGCCTAAAAGATTTAAAGTATCTTTTAATAGGAAAATAGCTAGTACCAATAACCTTTAACGGGTCCACCCAAGTAGTGGGAGAGAGGAAAGTAGTTTTCCTTATGCTGGAGACCTCAATTAGAGTAAACTCTGCTAAAGCCACCCAAGGTGCCAGCATTGTGTGCTTCAGTACGTCTACATATATTGTGGACGGGGTTGCCTGCATGCGTGTTTATGCGCATGTGTGCGTGCCTTCGTGCGTGCTTGTGTATATGTATGTGTGTGTGTGTGTGTGTGTGCGTGTGTCTGTGTGTGTACTGATATATATATGCATGACCATGCAGATGCTGTTGATATTATTTCTTCTCTGGACTTTTCCGTTTTCCTTTCTGACGTAGAGCTATACTTGAAACATTAAAAACCCTCTCTTTTTTCGACCTTTAACGAGCGATAAATTAATACATTCTATGTGCTCATCCTCTTGTTGTTTTGCTATAGTTATTTTTAATGTTCGATCATTCGATTTGACTACATATACATACATACATACATATATATATATATATATATATATATATATATATATATATATATAGATAGATAGATAGATAGATAGATAGATAGATAGATAGATAGATAGATAGATAGATAGATAGATAGATATATGTGTGTGTGTGTGTGTGTGTATACACTATACTTGTTCTACGTCCTCGCGTTGTTGTGTTTTCTCTTTGTTCATGTTTGGATTAACTATATATATATATATATGTAGAGAGAGAGAGAGAGAGATAGATAGATAGATAGATAGATAGATAGATAGATAGATAGATAGATAGATAGATAGATAGATAGATAGATAGATAGATAGATGTCTGTATGTATGTATGTGTGTATGTATGTATGTGTGTATGTATGTATGTACGTATGTATATAAATAAAAGAAGAAAATGGAGAAATTGACATATACACATAAGTTTATGGAAAACAAATTCAATCGCGAACAATATCGAACTTATAGAACCTACAATTGTTTCCTTGTCCAATCAATTAATTCAAATTAGAAAAATTAGAAGAATTAAATTAAAGACCCATGATGAATTATAGTTAATTGAAAATTGGTATTTGAAGGACAAGAATAAAAAGTATACCATAAAATGGGAAATAATAAGCCATGCCAATGGCTATAGAATTGGAGATAATTGTGATCCTTGTGTTGAAGAATTATTTCAAATTTTGACTTCTAGATATAAACTTCTTAACACCCAAAAAGAGGGTGGTATCCTGTGTTCACGCCTATAAATATGCATTTAAGAATTACCATTAAAATAAAATAAAATAAAATAGTTACTAAAA
>NC_042999.1:71063968-71116468 GCF_006345805.1 Octopus sinensis | reverse complement strand
ACATTGAAACAGAGAACATCACACGAACACTCTTCTCCAGGCTGGTAGTAAGATTGTGGCGAAAAGGATTGGATTGAGAACTACTAAGAATAGACCAGCGACGGATAGTAGAGGAAATAAACAACCGTGGTGGAAATGGTGAATTTCTGAAGATATAAACTCCTTGAACAGTGTAGTGTCAATAATAATCAGGACGAAATGGAGAACTTAAGAATGAATGGAAATTCAAAAAAGTTAAGAATTATGGTGTAGATACAAAAGGCCTGAATGTTGTAATTAAAGAACTGAAGCAGTGCATACTAGCAAAAAAGAAGCAATGCTAACTAGGTTTGAGCAACCGATTAAACAATACCAGCAAAACAAATTGTTTAGAACCGACCAAAAAAGATTTTAGCAAGAGATTAATGACGATAAAAATACGTGAAAGATTAGTCCCTGATGCCGATGAAAGTCGACTTTTCTGGGGTAAGATATTGAGTAAGAATAACATACTACTACAGCTGAATGTCTATGCAGCCTGAAGCAAACACCTTCCTATTACCAGCAAGATCAACTATTGATAGACAAAGTGGTAATGCAAGTTTGTAAACGAAAAGGAACAAATCTAAGAATGGCGTAGATTGACTATTGCAAAGCTTATGATACGATCCCACATTCGTGGATCATCGAGTGCTTAGATTTGTTTGGAATAGCGCGGAATGTAACGTGTTTCGGAAGAGAAGTATGGTGGGATTGAAAACTGAACTGACATCTTTCGGAAAAAGCTTGGGCACCTGGGTATCAGAAAAAGGATTTTCCTGGGTAATAGCCTAACACCGTTGCTTTTTGTTCTCTGTATGATACCCCTGACCTTGGTATTTAGGAAAATGAACCTGGGGAAAATCTCAAACAACCAGCCACCTCCACTTCATGGATGATTTGAAACTGTATGACAAAGATAAGACGCAAGTCAGTTCCTTGGTGAACACGTACCACTGTTTTAGTACTGATATTAGAATGAAATTTGGACTCAAGAAGTGCGGAATAATCTACCTAAAAAGAGGCACGGTAAATCCCTATCATGGATAGAATTACTGAATAGAGACTGGATTAAACAAATTGAAACGGAAGGATACAAACACCTTGGTGTACTAGAGTTCAACGAGATAATTGATGAGGAAATGAAAGAGTAACTAAGGATGGAGTATTTCGAAAACTCAGGCTCGTGTTACGCTCAAAATTCACTGGATGTAATAAAATCCAAGTGATTAATACATGGACGATAGCATCACTTCGGTACGGAGCGGGAATTATAAAATAGCAAAAGAAAGAGATGAAGAAAATGGATACCAAATCCTGGAAAATGTCGACCGTACACGAAACGTTCCATCCTAAGAGTGACACCGATAGATCGTACTTGTTCAGAAGAAAAGGTGGAAAAGTTTTGATCGGTTGCCAGGACTGTATCAAAGCAGAGGAAAACAGCTTAGGGAGGTATCTAAAAATTTCCGTGGAGCCACTGTTGTAACACACAAAGAAGGCCGGCGTCATCAAAACTGAAAATTGTGTAACTAAATAAAAATTTAAACAAGAAATTAACAAATCAAATAGAAAAAGCATGGAAGGAAAAGCAAATGTACGGTCAGTTTGCAAGATATGTAAACACCAAGACAGATACAGAATTGAGTGGTAGTGGAAGGGCTTGGATTCACAGGTGTCACGACTTTGGCAACGTCCATTAGCTGAATTTCTTTGCTCCTTTCCTCTTATTTCTCCTTCTGTTGCTCAGCATTGCACGTGCTAGCAAGACTTTTATCGTCCCTCTCTCGGCCTTTTAAGGCGCGGAGAGGGCGGAGAAAATTAATTTTTAAACTTTTTGGCTGTCTTCCGACAGCAGAGGGGAAGTCAAAAAGAAAGGAAAAGCTGACACTCTTTTCCAAGGACATTTTTCCAAATTTTAAAATTGAAAAATGAAAAACTGAAGAATTTAAATGGAAAATTGGCTCCAAAAAGGAATAAAGTCTCGCCTAATTACTCAGCTCAGCAAGAGCCCCGTCGGCCTGGCCACAGAAATGTCGTAAAAAAATGTAAGATACAACAATATTATCTGTAAAAGAATATGGTAAATTTGCTATAACCTTGAAATTGAAATGAGAAGGATGTAGCACCTGAAGAAGGAATCAATACTAGTTGCGTCTGTAGCATCAGGAGGTCATATAAAAAAAATCAGTGGTTTCCTGGAAAAAATACCGGGGAAACCTTACATATGAAATCTGAAAAAATTAGTACTAAACAGTACGGCTCACGCTCCATACGAGTTCTTATCTTTGCAAAGTATACTCTGAAATTTTTTGCTATGTATTTAACCTAACGATACTAATAGTTGTGTTGAACAATCACATTTCTCTACAATTCCTACCTTAAGTGACTGGTTGTTATTCGGCATTCATTTATTTTATTATCTATCCGACATCAAAGGGCATAAACATAATATTAATAATATTTTTAGAATAGGCATGCAGTTAAACTGAAATGAGAGGGTGTGAAAGGGAGAATTTAAAGGACAAATGAGTAGTGAAAATGGTCAAGGGAGAAAGAAAGAGAGAGGGATAGGAAAAAAATTTTTGATGAGTAATTGATGGTGAAAAAGAGAGTGGGAGAACATGTGTAGGAGGAAAGATGTAAAAAGTTATAGAAGAATAAAAAGAGCGAGAAATAGATAGAGAAATAGAGACGGAGAGAGAGAGAATATTAATAAAGTAATATATGCATGAAACCAGAAATACGGGGTGAATGGCAGAGGACGCAAAAATGCACTATAATTTTCAAATACATGAGTTCCGGAAATGATAAAGTATTGTTAGAGACAAGAAAAGATAAATACGCTAAGTCTGCAATTGCTATGACAAGCATCATTTTAGTTGAACCATTTCGCTTCAGGTTATTTCGAACAGATCCGCCCAACTTTGCCTGTATTTTAGTATTTTGTATATATTTATTTGTATTTATAAGTCCCACTTAACACAGTTAACAACCGTATAGATGTTTGTATTCAAAACTTCCTGTTGGCTTGGAAGCCTTGGAAATGCTATATATCATGAAACTACTTCCAATTTATAAATGGATATCCATTCCGTTACATTATCAATACTATACAAAGCCTCTTCAAATGTTTCCATTTAGAATACATGGATTTATTTTATTTTTTTCCTTTCTCTCCAGATGTCATTCACAACCGTTTCAAATGATAATGTTATAACGTTACATGGAAATTTTACGTAATTAATTGTCATGAAGAAGCTTTTAATACATATCATTATTCTTTATGTATGTCAAACCTAATGTTTATTCATTTGCATTTTGCTGTCTTCAGCAATTCACTTACAAAGAAAGATTTTAAACCGTCTATTTTAATAATAAAATGAATGAATAAAGGAATTCATTACCGAAAGCAACTTAGTATATCTCCACCGCCATTAGACATGTCTGATCTTACATCCATTTCGACGGAGTGGATCGCTTTCAAGGAATCTCTTGGCTTGTTTTGATAAACTCATAGAACTTATATTCATATCTGATTTGAGATTCAACTCCTATATTACGTTTGTTGCCAGAATAGCGGCTAGAAGGGTGGGTGTTTACAGTTTTAAAAAGTTGTTAAAACCTGAGGCACAACTGTTACTCTACAAGAGCCCGATTTGTCCAAAAAGCCTTAAACACTGAGGAGAGTGTCTCTAAATGAATATTATCTAGTCTTGATAGAATACAGATGCGAATGAATACATCTTTTAGTCGCTGGGGATATTTTCGTCGATCTTTTTCTTCTGTCATTTCCATGGAAGGTATACTAATGTGTTTCATTCCATGGGCCAACAATTCGGGAGTTACCACAGCTCAGTTTTCCAAATTTAACGAATTGTATCTGTTCGTCTTAATTATCCCACTGACACGCTCCAAGTTTCATGCACAACACATTCTTCTCGGGGTCACTAACTTGCAAAATAAATCTTCTCACTGTTTTCCTGCAATGCCCTGGATATTTTTTTTTAATTCAGGGCTAACATGTACCCTAATTAATGTTGGTGGTTTCCTTCGTTTTCATATTTTTATCGTTTTTATTGCCATTTCATTTTATTTTATTAGCTATTTTATTGTCGTCTCATTTACCATATTTTATTGCCTTCACTTGTCTTATCAGTTCTGTGATGATTGTGTTTTACGATGTTATTGATTTTATTTACATCTTTTATTATTGAATTACCACTTTTATTTACTATGTATGTAAACAGCGAGTTTATTGTGGCATTAATTTTATTCCCTTTCACCTCGATCCTTTGCCTAGAATCGGTCTAAAGACATTACTTGAGTTGGGGGGTAGTAAAACAATTGAATTAAACATGCATTAAAATTTAGTGTGATTGAAGTTAGATTTAGCTACAAGAGTTAGTGCTTGATTTAAGAACCCAAAGTTCGGTTTAGTACGAAGAGTACTAATAGTTCCCCCGCAAGATGATTTATACCACTGGTGATGTGAAAAGCATTGAAGCATGTTGCTGTGGGATAGAAGACTTTGGTGCAACAGTGTCGTTCATTAATCGGCCGAACCGCTTGATCGCCATATAAGATGCCAAGTAGTATTTTTTTCAGCAGTTTACGTCCTAATTTCAGCTCCTAACACAGTCATCATTGTTTTTCATCTATCTGGAGTCGATAAAGTAAAATAACAGTCAAATATTTAAGTCGATTTCCTCGCCTGCTTCTCTCATAAGAGTATATTTATGATAAATGCAAATGTTTATAACGTTGAGAGGGGATTTCTATCGAACCAATGATTAAGTTTATGAACAACCGATTCAACTAGACGGTTGAAGTTATTACTCTCAAGTAAGTAACTGAATCTCGGCCCTATAGCGGGGCTCGTGCTTTTTAGATATCAGGCCAAAATCAGTTACTTACTTGAGAGTAATAACTTCATCATCATGATATGCTCGCTTTCCTGGTTGAATGTAGGCTTTCCATGGCAGTCTCCTAATGCGTTTTGTACTGTAGTTCTCTTTACGTCTGGTTTTATATCATCCCTATCATTTTCAACTATTCTTCAATCTCTTCCAGCTTATCCTCGCACATTTCTACGTTCCTTTTCACTTCTCTGTTCCAATTGAAGACCTACCTTCGCAAAATCCTTCTGGCCTTCTTTAGTTTCGCTATTTATTGGTCTGTAGGTTGCTGCTCGACCAAGCCCCAGAGGTCTTTCTGGTTCCCAGTTTCTTGGTAAGGATTTAGTGATTCTGGGACGTCAGCAAATAATACGGCGACACGAGATTTCTAAAACAAAATATAATTTTGCGTGGTTCTCAAAATTGTATTATGCGATACATATATAGTGTCAAACATCTAAAATAATATACAGCAGATTGAAATGTATTTGGAATTGTAGCAGTTCTAAGGAATTTATTGATTTTTAACTTTTAACTTTTCTCTTGTGTGATTTTTTTTTTCACAAATCATGTCATCGGACATCTTATACTGAAACAGTTATAGTTGTGCTTTGATAGGATCCTATTTTATTTGTGTATGCATGTGTGCATCCGTATGTGTTCACATTCCTCTAAAATCAAGTTAATCTTTCTGACGTGGATACAAAAAATTCTCGGTCAAATATTGGGGTCGATATAATCGACTGTTCCCCTTTTCCTAAATTTCTAAATGTGTGCCTATGTAAGAAATTACAAATATTAACTCGAAAGAAATGCAAAAAGTACATAAGTTCATAAGCTTTCTTAGAAAAAATAAAAAAATCATTCTTTATTTCTTGCTATATTATTATCTTACTCCCCATTTTAGAAATAAATAAACTGATCACAATCTTATAAAAAAAACTATTTGGGAGTACTTCTGAATTAAATCACTATCCTAAAATACCTATTTCTCTCACTCACTCCAGTCACACAGCAACATCAATATTTCACCAACACTGTTCTGAGATGTACTCCGCTGATGGTGAGTACAGAAGAATAACTTGCACAACAAATACCACCTCACTTGCTTCTGTTGTAGCACCAGTCGAACGTAGAGTCATACAAGAACAGAGGGATCAATGGCAGATGCAATATGTGCAAACTATCATGCGGCAATTATTTGATCCTCAGCTGGAGGAGAATGGTATATCTAGAACACCAGATGTATAATCACATCAACCGTTTGGCTGACTATCTGCACGTCATGTCTGCTTGATCAAGGCTTATCTGGGGCTATACAACAACCAAAAATAATAGAAATTAATTCATGAGCAATAAAGTAGTAAGAGATTGTGTTTATTCATTAGTAATTTTCAAAAAAGTGATTTTATAAATTATGACCATACCATTTTAGCTAACATTCTTAAAATCTTTAATTCAATTTTTAGCAATTAAAGTCCAAGAATGGAGTTTGGAAATGTATGAATAACACAGCTTCGATTCCCCCCGGACCTGAAGTCGGGATGCATGACTCCCAGTTACTGGATACTTCTAATAAAGAACGTTCAAATAATTGTATTGTATTTTATTGTATAGGCTAACCGTAAACTTAAATATACAATAATTTTGGTGTATTTTATAGACAGTTTGTAGGCAAGGATGGACGAATGCTTAAGAAATTAGTTTTGGAATCTCTTGTTGTTAGATCACAATGCATGACGTCCAGGTCGGTTGGCCTCAAGTTGGTTCAAGTCAGTCGCCTCAGTTCAGTTCAGACCTTGAAAGTGAAGTTGGAATGAGGGAAATTATATAAAAGCCCGTCAAAAGGAATAGCCTTGTCACACATTGTCACACGCTGATCTTGTCCAAAAATTACGTTATTGGTACACATGTCTGTAGAATTCTCAGCCACTTACGTCTTAATTCAGAAGTAAGCAATCTAGTTCGTCGAACAACTGAAGTTTCATCGTCGAACGACGGAGATCCATCAAAGACTGTCTGAATATCTGAATATATGTGAGCTAGATATTCAGTCTGAATATCTGAATATCTCGCTCGGGCCTAGAATGTTTAGGCCGAAATCTCAAAATCTTACAACAGAAGTATATGAAATATTAGCTTCCTGTTAAGTATATGAAATATGAAGTATGATATTTGATACAAGAATAAGATTTACTTAAATCTACTGTAAATCCTTCCATCGAAAGAAAATGAGATTTTTAAAAGACAAGATAAAATTATCTCCTGTAGTATTGGCAAACTGGAAAAGTTAACGTAACGCAGGTATTTAACCTATGAATAAATAACAAATCAATTTAGATTTATATGATGTATTTTCGGATGGATGAATTTGTCGAGATTTAGAAATGAAGGCCAAAATATCTCCTATGAAGATAGCGTGATAATTTTGAACGATCGCATGTATTCCTCTTACTAGCTTAGCGTTTCCAATATGAATGCATCTTCTTAAGCTATTAACATTTATATTTATCACAATTTAACTAAACTTTAAAGACAAGAAGTCATTGTAATTATGTTCCGAATTTACCTGCGTGTAATCGAGTTATTCGGAGTCACTATTTTAATAATACGTTATCCTCTACAGTGTACGTAAGTTTGGCTCTTTGACTATGAAGATTAGTAATGACCGTCAAGTTTTACAAAGCTAGTACTAAATCATCAAAAGAAATGTCATACAGCTGAAAAGATCGTTCTGAGCAACTTTATTAACATGATGTACGTTAAATGCTCTAAGAACCTTTCAGAGTTAATGAAGTCTGATGCTGCTAAGCTGTTAATACATGACAGTTTTATCCGTTGAGTAACAAAATGTGCAGCCAAGTAAATAGAAGCCGAGTGTATAATCAATCTCATAACTCCAGCAGTGCTGCCTTGGCAAATGTTCTTGGCAGTCGATCAAAAAAGCGGGTTTCTGATGTATAACGTCTGTGACAGTGACTTGATATTTCCTGAACAATATTTAAAAAGATGTTTAAAAACACACAAATACATACAAACGCAAACAAGATTTCATATATACATTCTGAACTACTTAATGTTTGTGCGCGCGTATGTGTACATGAATTTTCACACGCAAAACGGGAAAGATTGGTTCAGAATTCGGTTTCCGATGGAGTTAGTATTTATGTAAGTCGGTGTAGTTATTGCAGTTACTTTAGTTGTTGTTGTTCTTTCTTTTGTTTCTTTTTCTTCCTTAACCTTTAGTAATACGGCATTCAGCAAATGGGACTATATAATAAAATCAATGTCACACTTAATTGATCCTGTTAATTAGAAAGAGCGTTTATGTAAAGTGGTGGTATCACAAAACAAAATGACTTAACACATGCTAAGCTGAGTCCCAGGTTCACAACATTGAATCTAAACGTCTGAAAATGATTATGTCACAGTAAAGCAGTGTTCGTAAATCTTAACATATATATATATATAAATATATATATATATATATATATATATATATATAATATATATATATATATATATATATATATACACACACACACACATATATATATATAGTGTATCTCGTGTTTACAAATAGATGTATGATTGCCTTTGTTAAGTTTAGAGGTCAAGTAGATTATCATAGCCCAGTCTGCTTCCAGTATAGCGGTTAAGCAGCTATTCTACTTGTAGTATTAGTAGTTATGAAAATGTAAGAGGAATTACGATATATATAAATATGTGTGTGTGTGTATTTATATATATATACATATACATATACATATATATATATATATATATATATATATATATATATATATATATATATATATAATATATATATATATATATATATATATATATATATATATATATATATATATATAGGGAGAATTTACGGAAAAAACAAAAGACGAAGGCAGGTGGTGTATACAACAAACAGATGTATTATTATAACGCTCGGGAATTGAAAAAGTCTTTTACGTTTCGAGCCTACGCTCTTCCACAGAAAGGAACACAGAAAGAAACAAGGAGTATTACAATGTTACGTTTTTTGAAGTCTTTCTCTGATTATCTCCCTTGAAAACATGTTCATGGTTTTCACGTAACCTATGGTGGCGTTACTGTTTCCAAAGTTTTATTTTCGTTTCTCTATTAGTAATTTTACTCGCGTATCTATCCTACTAGAAACTGATGGATAAAGAGATCAAACTACATAAACAAACGGTAGCGAAACAATTCAGAAATTAAATGACGCTAACATATTCAAGGGTTGCTAAAAACAGCAGCAGAGGAGGAGGCAGTGGTAGCAACAACTGATGCTGAACCCTTGAGGAATGATTGATACTATACTGACTACAGAGGGATGCAAAGTAGCTAGGAAGGTAGGTTTAGTTTTGTAAGTAGACAGATACCTCTTTTAAAAGTAGCTTATATTTAAAACTGTTCATACTGACCTGACTAGTAGTTTGGAAACAACTGGAAATGAATTACACACACAGCTCCAGTTGGCGTTCGTTTGGGAAATTGGGCAATTTTCAGCATGCGTGTATATGGTTGGAAATGAGCTGCTCGGCGGAGGCCTGCGCTCTTCGAGTACTTTTCTAGTTACTATATATACATATATATATATATATATATATATATATATATATATATATATATATATTATATATATATATATATAGATATATATATATATATATATATATATATATATATATATATATATATATATAGGGAGAATTTACGGAAAAAACAAAAGACGAAGGCAGGTGGTGTATACAACAAACAGATGTATTATTATAACGCTCGGGAATTGAAAAAGTCTTTTACGTTTCGAGCCTACGCTCTTCCACAGAAAGGAACACAGAAAGAAACAAGGAGTATTACAATGTTACGTTTTTTGAAGTCTTTCTCTGATTATCTCCCTTGAAAACATGTTCATGGTTTTCACGTAACCTATGGTGGCGTTACTGTTTCCAAAGTTTTATTTTCGTTTCTCTATTAGTAATTTTACTCGCGTATCTATCCTACTAGAAACTGATGGATAAAGAGATCAAACTACATAAACAAACGGTAGCGAAACAATTCAGAAATTAAATGACGCTAACATATTCAAGGGTTGCTAAAAACAGCAGCAGAGGAGGAGGCAGTGGTAGCAACAACTGATGCTGAACCCTTGAGGAATGATTGATACTATACTGACTACAGAGGGATGCAAAGTAGCTAGGAAGGTAGGTTTAGTTTTGTAAGTAGACAGATACCTCTTTTAAAAGTAGCTTATATTTAAAACTGTTCATACTGACCTGACTAGTAGTTTGGAAACAACTGGAAATGAATTACACACACAGCTCCAGTTGGCGTTCGTTTGGAAATTGGGCAATTTTCAGCATGCGTGTATATGGTTGGAAATGAGCTGCTCGGCGGAGGCCTGCGCTCTTCGAGTACTTTTCTAGTTACTATATATACATATATATATATATATATATATATATATATAATATATATATATATATATATATATATATATATATATTAGACAAAAAACACCTTTTATCAATTCAATAATGAAAAATTAAATTATACATTTAGAAATATTACATATT
Source organism: Octopus sinensis (assembly GCF_006345805.1). NCBI lineage: Eukaryota > Metazoa > Mollusca > Cephalopoda > Octopoda > Octopodidae > Octopus > Octopus sinensis. The sequence continues at coordinate 71,105,958 of NC_042999.1, read as the reverse complement.
ATATCTAATTAAGTTTGGAATAATATTCACTCATATTATATAAATATAGATAGATAGATAGATAGATAGATAGATAGATAGATAGATAGATAGATAGATAGATAGATAGATAGATAGATAGATAGATAGATAGATAGATATAGATAGATAGATAGATAGATAGATAGATAGATAGATAGATAGATAGATAGATAGATAGATAGATAGATAGATAGATAGATAGATAGATAGATAGATAGATAGATAGATAGATAGATAGATAGTGTTCATGTGTGTGTGTTCTAGTGTAGTGTTAGTAAGTAGAAATATATTTAAACAAATGTGTAGCTAACTCTATTGTAGTCAACGATATTTTATCACTTTATGCAGGTGAATGGTGTTATTACCGTCTTGCTTCTATTCTATTCTTTATATGAATTGCATTTGGAATGACGATTATTTACGGAAGATTTAATCGAAATTGGATTTGCTTTAGATCTGACACATAAGAAATTTGATGGTTAAAGATTAGAATAAGGTGAAATAAAATGTCACAACTGCCTTAATTCGTTTATTGCAGAAATTCTTCGGTTTAACCTTTTGTAAGTTGAAAATCGGGAATTATTTCTATTTTGAGATCTTACAGCCATTTATGGCCGTTTCATGACCATTTTATTGAAATGTACATAATTTGAAGGAGTTCTAACAGTTTGAACAATGGAAACGTAAAGAATGTGTTATGCACTTCGTGACTTACCTTCTTTTTTATAGTGGGTTGAAATCCTATATTGCTAGTTCATAACCGTAGAGATATTGCTTGTAATGTCACTGTAGATAATGTATTGGCTTTTCTTTGAAATCTCTCATAGCTGTTTTGCTCTTGTAGTAGTTGTTGTTTTGCTTTTGATCAGTTCCGACAGAGCAGATATATAATCAAGGGCGTTTCTGTCGTGACCGTCATTACTTTTACTTAGACATAGCACACCTAAGAACAATTTAGACAATACATCCTTTCTCCTATTAAGACGGTAGGGTGTGGTTTGAAGGATAATTGATAGCTATTTCTAGCATAAGCAACGTTCACTCAAACGCTCTATTGTACCTCTCTTCTGACATGAATGCGTGGTTGGGCTTACTTCGTAACAATGTATTTTCGGTCACAATTCCACTGCACACCACCTTCGGCTTGTATCTTCTACCATATCCTCGAGATGTCCAAAGTCATATGAGTGAACTTTGGCCGACGGAAACTTTATGGGAAGTTCATTGAAGGGATCGATTTCTTCTTAGATAGTTAACTTAATGTATCACCTAGATGTGCACCACTGCTTGGTGTTTAGTTTCCTTTAGCAGGTATTCTATCCTTTCATCCTGCCAGTTTTGCATACATTAAAAAATGGCATGGGTGTTGCTCTATCTTCTGACTAAATCGTGAAAGAAAAGAAAATGCATGTTAAACTTTTATAGCACTGCATAATTGGTATAGCTTCAATTGTAAGGAACCCGTAGATAGCTTAATATTCAAATGCTGTTATCTCAGATTTTCTGGAAAACTTATTTCAAAATAATTTACTCATTAACTTAACATTTGTATTTAAAGTTTAATTAGTTTTCTCGTATAGAAATCTAAGAGTGTTTGGTTAAAAACCCAAATTTAATGAGGAAATGGTTTGTGATAATTGAATGATTTCTATTTGATTTTCTATTAGTCTTGTCAAATCGAGAAGAAATTTTAACGGATGTCATGTTTACATAACTACTGAACTAGTATATGCTAAACAACAGGCAAAGAAATATTTGTAGGAGGTATCTTACTGAATATACGTCTGCTTGTTATTGCCGAGTAAACATGAAAACTGCAGAATGAACGCCCACAAAAACACGTACATTATTATTATATATTACTATTGTATATCGTTTCAAGCTAAGATTTTCTATTATATAATCAACAGAGGATACAGCACCGATTTGTTTTAATTTAGTTTTAAAATAATTATATACATATATTGTTAATGCTTTTCAACATTTTATATATTTATTTATTCACATTTCTTTCCATGTGCATCTGCTGAAAATGATAATGCACTCAGCTTCATTCCATATATAAAATTTAATTGTTTACGTGACATTTGCTCTTATCATCACCCTATGCAGACATTCACGAAGAAGTAGACTCTAGCTAAGAGACAGTTTAATATAATTCAACTTTTATTTTAAGCAGATCTAGCATTATGTTTATATTTTTAATATCTCTTTCGCCGCTATCACGCTATCTTTCTCTCTCTCTCTCTCCCTCTCATTTTATATATATATATATATATATATATATATTATTGGTGAATTGAAGATTAACTTTTGATTAATCTACTACAAGATTATTCATCTTTCTATTTCACATAATATATATATATATATATATGTATATATATATATATATGTATATATATATATATATATCCTCATACCCTCTTATCATCACCGCCTCATAGACTTCTTTCTTTTTAGATTTCTTTCTATCTCCAACCATCTCAAATAAAAACGCGTTCAATACTTTATTCAATATTTAAAATACCATTTTTTTGCAACACATCCCCTCTTCATAGATATCCATGGACGACCAGAAAAAATTGACTTCATTCTTTATCTTTTGTCAACCAAATTCTTTTTACACCTGCCCTCTCTACACCTGGAATAAAATCATGTAGAGTAAGAGAAAAGGAGACAGCTATGGTAATATTGTTACTTCGAAATTTAATGGTTAGCATTTCGTTATATGTAGAAGTTAAATGACAAACTGGTATGGTATGAAGAACTAGTTCAAAGATCTTGAGTTCAAATCTACTAGAAGTGCTATATCGGCAATGCACTTAATTCTACATACTTCTGCTCACTTAGCTCAATGGTCGGTGAACAAGAGTAAATTACCCCAAGTAAGGGGAAAATGAAATTCTTGGGGGTAATTAGGACTCATTGGACATAAGTAAAAATATATAAAAAAACGTGTTTCTTGTTACGTCAGATTTTTTTCTTCTGGCATGAGGAGGCAGACAAAAGGTCGCTGCCTTTTGCAACACCCTACCTTTACGAACAAGGATTTTTCACTCTCATGAACATAAAAACAGAGCAGAGTAATCGACTGGATCACTGTTTTTAAATTGTTCTGGCATCAAAATGACCCAATTCTGATGTAATTGTAACAAAAATGAAATATCATTTCTCCAAAACCTGAAGTGAAGAAGTTTCTAGAAAAATCCTTTTGCTTCATAATGAGGATATTAATTTATTTTAACGCATTTGTTTTATACTTCTTATATTTATAATTGTATTCTCCATATAAATAGATTCTGCAAACCTTTTGAATTCAAAGAATCTATGATTTTCTTCCTTTCAAATCAAGGGGGTAACGTCGGCATAAATAAATATATCCTGGGGGAATTGGTTAAAAAAGTTTCCCGAGCCCTGACTTAGCTCTCAGGAATAACCTGGTAAGGTAACCTGAGATAGAACGAGTCCTTCTCTAAAGATGTATTTCACTTATTTAATTAACGTAATGAGCCAACGTTAAGAATTGATTCTTGAAACTCATACACATCTTCATAGAAACATACTGGTATATACTTCAATATAAAATCAGGTGGGGATTTTCCAGTATTTGCTTTTTAAATAGGAAATGACACTTTTTTGGATGGTAGATTTAGCATCCTGTTCAATTTAATAATACTATCGGTCCTATAACCAGGTTTTGTAACAACTGTAAAACATTTCACTTGATTTGGAGAGCCAGAATATGGCCATGAGCACTGAACCTCCTTCCCTGAGTATTTTTACATTAAGATAAGACTTGAGATCATTGCCCTAATAAAACCATTTTTATATTCTGTAAGGACTGGTAATGATTCTATCTATACGGTCTCAAATATAGGGCAAGTTTCTTTATTTGACAGTTTTCAAATACAAGATTTTATCTTATATTCTAGCTAAACCGATTATTTACGATATAACACACCTTTAACAGAATGACTACTGAGTTTTATCAATAGCAACTATCGTTTGTTCTTTAAAATGTTTTACACCTACTGAGTTTATACAACCGTCAGTTTTGTTGTGCTAGTATGTTATCTTTTTCATCAAGTTACAATACTGTAAATATTCTCTTTCCCCCAAATACTGAATGTTTTTTTAACTCACTATGTTTCTCCCTTGGGTTTTTAATGACATTTTCACTTTTAAATTGAATTATATACCATTTGAATTTATATAATTTATTTCGTGTGTGTATGTGTGTGCACGTACGACACTGTCTCTGTGTGTGCACGCCCAAGTACCTGTGTGTGTGAGCGCGCACAAGTGTCTGTCACTGTGTGTGCGTGTGTGTGTGTGTCTGGGTATATTTCAGTGAGTGAGTGAATGCGTGTTCTTGTGTTCATATGAGTGAGTGATCTTGTATACGGGTGTGTATGTTCATCTGGATATGTATGTATATATGTGTGTGTGTGTGTGTGTTGTGTGTGTGTGTGTGTGTGTGTGTGTGTGTGTGTGTGTGCGTGCGTGCCTTTGTGGATAAATGTCGATAGGTATGGATGTGTATGTTGTATTTTCCAAAACTAGTATTTGGACGGGGTACAATTTCTGAGAATTTTACCGATTATACTGGAAAAAAGTGTTGCTACGAGGAGACATACGTCGAACTGAATGCTAATTGATCTCCTGAATTTCAAAATGGACAAATTTTCCAATCTCAGTCCAATTGAAGTTGAAGCCATTTTGTCACTTTACTTCGAATTAAATGGAAGTTTTAAAGGAGAAACTACAACAGTTCTTTACGAAGTTTTTGTTATTGTTGTTTTAATAACATGTTTTCTGTAATTGTTCCTTTATGCCGTAAGAAGGGTGGGTAAAGATTCGAAGAACTGGAGATTACATTGCCAATATTTCACTTAGATTCTTAAGGTGGCGAGCTGGCAAAAACGTTAAGACGGCGGGCGACATACTTAGCGGTTTTTGTTCCGTCTTTACGTTCTGATGTTCAAATTCCGCCCACGTCGACTTTTCCTTTCTTCCTTTTGGGGTCGATAAAATTAAGTACCAGTTTCGTACTGTGGTCGATCTTGTTGTTTTAAATCGTCGAACTCGATTTCAACCACCAACAGGTCTATGCTACTTCCAAATAGTTCTTTTAATTTCTCGAATCTTTCTTTATCGATGATTATTCCTTTGATTTTTTTCCGAGTATTTTTCCGTAGGCAACCTTGCTCTCGTGATTGACTAAAATTTTGTAATCGTTCTATTGCTGTACTTTTGGTATACGTGACCATATACCACTTGTACTTTTTTTCTTTTCACCTCCGCTTGCTTCGGCTCCGGACCTGGGCTGTCTGGACCTGTAAAAAGTCAATAACGCTGCTGCCTTCCACATCCTGTTGTAATGATGTTTCTGCCTCTGTGCCATCTTCCATTATTAATTCTGTTGGTGTCTCGCACATGTTTCTCTTCTCCTCCATCTCAATCTCTTTCAACCCTTTTTGGCTCTCTGGAGAGGAGCTCACCCGTTCTTTTCTCTTCCTCCTGTACCATTACTTTCAACTTTAAATCATCTGGAAGGATGATAAAATCCGGCATCCCGTTGATGTCCTCCGGTGTGGCTTGAATTGTCGCTCTTATACTCTTGCCACGCCAGTTCTGGACACTTCTTTCCTCGAGTTCCATTAAAGTAACCTCCTCCTTTATCTTTGTGAATACTGCTGCCAGGAGCCATTCTGGTTATATTTCTGGGGAAATCTTTCTATTGATATTTTAGTGGTTCTTTTGCCTAAGTAAGTTGGCAAAAGAGCTAGTTTTCCGGTTTGCAGGGCTATCGCTGAATCGACCCTGGCATCGCTCTCGGTGAAAAACTGCGCTTCTACAGTGCCGTATTTCTTCCCTCTTCTCAAAAAGGCTATCTTGTACATGAGAGGCTTCAGCACCTTCTCAATTTCCTCTATATACGCTATCTATCTCTTTTTGGTCTTTAGAGATAGCGTCCTGTATACTACTATTTTTCTTCTCGTATTTTCCATGACCTTCTCGGGAGGAGACAACCTTACGTTTTTTCCTTCCCTCTGTACTATTGTCTGGAACTCTCTTACAGTTTCTGGCCTGATGTTATAGCGCTTAAAGTACCTTCCCACTGCGTAACAATCATTGCTTTCACCAGAATCACTGGTATATTCCGAATCAATTTCGCTTTCCATTAGCTTGTACGAAAATCGTCTTCCATTTTCTGTAGACATATCTTACACAGAATGTAAGCGATTCGCCCCTAAACGGGGGATACAACAGAAGACAAACAATTTTTCAACAAAGGGATTCCCAAATGGGAAAACCTGCAACAAAATTCAACGTCAAATAACAAATAAACCTTCAAAATAATCTACTGACCGTAACACGAGAGAGTACACACCACACTGTCCTTAGTGCACATGCACCTATATACGGTTTAGGACAGTTGATTTGCTATCCTTCAGGGGTATCAGGATTTCACCACAACACAACCAGCTTACAGGGACGCTACCATGAGCAAAACACAAGTTGATAAGTGGTTTTCACATTTTAGGAATGGTCACTTGTCGCTTGAAGATCAATCTTGTTCAGGGCGACCATCGATCTCCCGAACGAATGGAAACTGATCTTGTAGTACCCTCGCCGAACAATTGACGAACTTGTTAATATTACTGATATGTTCTGGAACTCCTGACAACGAATTTTGAGCGAGGAATAGTGAATGAAAAGTGTTGCAGCAAAATTTGTGCCTTACTTGCTCACAGAATATCAAAATCAGTCACGACTGAATGCGTGTCTGAACTGAAAGAACAGTTGGAAGTTGATCGGAACCTTTTTTTCTAAGGTCATCACTGGTGCTACGGCTACGACTCGGAAGCGAAGCAGCAATCAAGTCAAGGGAAGCATTCAATGTCGCCTCGCCCCGCAAAAGTGCGTCAAGTGAAGCCCAATGTCAAGACGATGCTGATTTGTTCCTTGTGAAAGGAATTGCCCACACAGAATTTGTTCCTCCTGGTCAAACTGTTAACCACACATTTTACTTGACAGTTCTGAAATGTTTGCGAGACACGGCGAGACGAAAATCCCCCGACCAGTGGCAAAGTGGAGAGTAGTGGTTTCATTACGACAATGCACCTTCGCACACCGCCTTGAGTGTGAGACAGTTTTTGTCGGAAAAGGCCAAGTTCCCGTTTACCCACCCTCCCTATTCACCCAATCTTGTTCCCTGCAACGTTTTTGTTCCCCGAATGAAAACCGTCCTTAAAGTAAAACGTTTTGTAAAATATTTCATGTTCATGACAGCTTTTAAAATTCTTGTGCCCTGTTACTTCGTACTGGCGCTTGTATAGGATACTTGTGGTTATCGACACTAATGGGGAGATCGAACTCTTGCACATACCTTCATACGCACATACCTTCATACGCACATACCTTCATACGCACATACCTTCATACGCACATACCTTCATACGCACATACCTTTATATGCAGCTAGAATCATGTGCGATGCATCTATGCTGCCCAACTAAATTATATTAGATATTTTCCACTTAAAATAGAAATACTTTTCAAACGAACCACACATGTCACTTGTCAGATATCCTAGGAAAATAATTATTATATTTCCATCTTCCAGTTCTTTTTCTAATTTGTTTTGATATCTTTATACCTTATCATTGCAGAAGGCCCCCGGGTCAAAAGAAATTGGCTATTATTACATTTAACGATCTAATACATTGGGATAATCTTATATCCAATATATAGTTAAAAATATACTTGTTTTATTGTTTGTAAACAAATGAACATACAACATGATTAATGTTTTTACTACAGGCCAAGAGGTGCGATGTAAGTAGCAAATACAGTTAAGCGTTCGACTAAGCATATTGCAATCCCACTTTCAAATCTCACCGGGACTAATTTTATCGGTCATCGCTTTAGTAGATCAATAAAATGAATAGCAGTATTACAGAACGATCGATTAATTCAGTTAGGGCCCTTTCCTTCAGATAATTTTCATAATGCTTCAACCGGATAGGTTTGCTTTCAGCATCTGTGATAAATTCGAGGCGTAATCAGCAGTAGATTAAATGAATTAAATGTTTAACACCTTTAAGTGATAAGTTCCAAACAAACCGAAGAAAGTGACTTTTATTGAGGGACTTTTGACTAATATCCGCTTTAAAAAAGTAACGGTTATAACTTTCATTCTCCTTACAAAATATGAGACCTTTGTACCTAATCAAATGGAAACTATTGTTTGTAAGAATGCAAAAAATTAACTTGTTAGGCAAATATCTAAAACTGTAGAGCGCTGGATTGAAAGCTACCGATTAAGTGGCTGCAACCTTCAACATTCTGCGTTCAAATCTTTCAAGGATAGACTGTCCTTCAGGTTTTATGGAAAGCAATGAAAGAAAAAATTATGTTCATGTATAAAACAAAATATAGTCATGACCTCAGTCCACCTCACAAATTCCAAACATATTATATTGCTTCATTATATCAACATGTAGTTTACAATTACAATTCCAGTAACTTACAAGGCCACGTTGACAGCGTACAGGACGAGCAGGCGAGAGGTCACAGATTGCAATTATCTCAGTGATACACCGTTGTTTACGTTATTATGGCGTTTGACTCTAAAATATAGCAGTCTGTCTTACTGTAAACAGGCACCCTGAAATAATAACAAGTCACAGCGAAGTAACAGTGGAAGCCCTGTCAAAATGGCAGATATTTCGTTACTTTGCACTTGTGTATTTAACTTCATGTGCATGTGTTTGTGTGTGTGTGTGTGTGTGTTAGCGTGTGTGTGCGTCCGTGTGTTTGTGTGTGTGTGTATATATATATGTATATATATATATATATATATATATACACACACAAACATACATACATACATTGTTTCCGAATTTTAGCACAAGGCCAGCAATTTGGGAGTGTGGAGAAGTCAATTATATCAACCCTAGTGATTAACTGCTACTTTATTTTATTAATCCGAAAGGATAAAAGACAAACTCGACTTCGGCAAAATTTGAACTCAGAACGTAAAAACCCAGAAGAAATACTGCTAAGCATTTTTGTCCGACACGCTAATATACATATTTTTGTCCGATGCGCTATATATATATTCTGGATTATGAAAACCTTCAGAATAAGAGACCAGGAAACTATGCTGGTCCTATGGGTGACATTTGTTCTCACCCGTCTGGACTACTGCTGTCAACTCTGGTCAACTTACATTGTAGGATTAATAGCAGAACTTGAGGCGGTTCAGCGATACCACACGAGGAAGATTGCGTCAATGAAACAGCTGAATTACTGGGAGAGACTAAAAGAGCTACGACTCTACTCCCTGGAGCGAAGACGGGAGAGATATGCAATGATATATGTGCGGAAGACACTGGATGGGCTGACACCAAACTTTGGAACTAAAAGTTACACCAGACCTCGAAATGGACGTCACTGCACTGTTCCAAAAGTCCCAGCTGTTTCACCTAAGGCGAGGACCATGTACTGCAATAGCTTGGGATTCAAGGGCTCACAGCTATTTAACTCCTTCCCAAGGCATCTGAGGAATTTGCATGGAGTGAGAGTAGATGTTTTCAAGAAACAACTTGATCTCTTGCTATCCAAGATCCTAAATGAACCAATATCAAGGCAGGAAACTCAAAAGAGGGCAGCGGTGTCGAACTCCCTCCTTCACCAAAAGCCTATCCCATAGAATTGGCCAATTAAAAGGTGATTATATTGGCGGTGCCCCAGTATGGCCGCAGCCTCAAGGCTAAAACGTATAAAAGAATAAAAGAATATATGTGCGTATTTGTGTATATATGTGTGTGTATGTATGTATGTATGTATTTATGTATGTATGTATGTATGTATAATCTTTTATCTTTTATTCGTTCCGGCCATTGAATGGGAATATTATGTGTACACTACGATGAAGAAGACTTACTCTTGTGGATTCTCTTCGCGTAAACAAACACTTCATTGTCCCTAATAACCTGCCTGTGATTCAATAAACTCCATTTGCTTTTCGTCTACCTTCTATTCTCTACTGACCAGCTTACATTATTTAAAATGACGATGAAAGTACACTGAAATTATTTGTTTAGCTAATCTACACCTAAACTCGCAAAGTCAAATCAATTATTTGATATTTACACATTCTACATAATTCCAGATTCCCTTTTTTGTTGATTCTGTAGAAGTTCTGTTGCTCAAAATAGGTTTTTTAGTAAATGATTTTTTTACAAGCTTCACTCAATTAACGTATAATCATTAGCCAAAGCTCCGTATTGATCAACGTCAGATAAGAGTGTGTTACATTACAGGAAGCAATTATAATTGGTAGGGCTACATAATAGCATTGAAATAGATACCCAAAGTATCATTACCCAAAGTAGAGTTCTTTCTTGGCAGCTGACGTTACTTTCGTGCTTGCAAGAAAATATAAGTCATTCAGATAAGTTCACAGGCAACATTCAAATATAATTGTATAAAGTTTACGATCAAAAGAAGAGTCTAACAAGTAATAGGTACGTGTATAATGAATTATTTATTCTCAACTCAGAGCGTTTGAGCTTAAATTCCGCCAGTTTTGAATTAATTGGTATTTTATTGTATAGTCTTAAAATTAAAAGTGATAATGTGTTGTAGTACATGGACATAATTAAACTATTTTACAAATATTAGTATTATACATTGCTGTACAGGCATGCCTATGTGGTTAAGAAGCTCGCTTTGCCACAACGTGGTCTCAGGTTCCATCCCCAGCGGAGCACCTAAGGCAAGTGTCTTCTATTGTAGTTCAGAGTCAGTCAATGACTTGTGAGAGAATTTGGTTGATGAAAACTATATAGACCCGCTGTGTGTGTATGTATGTGTGTGTGTCCACAGTATCACCGCTTAATAGGTATTACGTCTCCCTAACATAACGGTTGGGCAAAAGCTGCCGTTAGAATTAGTACCAGACAATAGCAAAAAAAAAGAGTACTAGGGACATCTGTTCGACTAAAACCCTTCAAGACAGTAATCCAGCATGGTCCCAGTCCAAAACTTGAAACAAGATATCTTAGTATAAATTTATATAAGATATTATGAATAATAATTAGATATAAAAAAAAGACAAAGAGCCAAATACCCATGAACATGAATCAGTTTACGTGTGCAAGTTCCGGTACAGAATCTGTTCTATTGTCTTAATTTCGTCCTTATAATCATTTAATATTGAACATCAATTCCTTAATGATTATTAGGTTAACAAAACTCAAAGAATCTTGATGAAAAAGTAAAAAAATATGTTTAAATATATGAAGGTATATTTGTAAATAAGAAACTAGTTGAAATTATAAAGAAAATAAAAGATTCATTGACGTTACGAAAATTTATTAGATGCAGCTATACTGTCTTAAAAGCAAGATTGTACAGTGCTAGAGTTCATAGCATCATGTGATCTTATAAAAATTTAAGTTTGATTTCTACTATTCGTGTACATATGTATTCGTTTGTGTTAATATATCATTGTTCATTTGATTTACATGTTTTTGTCTTTTTATCGCAACAATATTGTTCCTGCGGCATATCTTCAAAGAGAAATGAAATTTCGATAGGAAAAATGCCGTTATGATAAAATCATCATCCCGCTTCTTGCATTTTCGCTTTCATCTTTAAATCATCTCAATTTGTGTGTGTGTGTGTGTATGTATATATATATATATAATATATATATATATAATATATATATATATATATATATATATAAATAGGCGCACATGTATACACACACATGTATAAAGTATGTATATATATATATAAACATATTTATGTTACGTACATATATACATATATATTCATACATATGTATTTGCATGCATATATGTGTGTGTGTGTGTGTGTGCGTGTTTGTGTGTATATATGTGTGTACATACATATATATATCTTATATACATATATATACATATATACCTATACATACATACATACTACATACATACATACATACATACAACATACATACATACATACATACATACATAATACATACATACATAAATACGTATTCTGCATCTACCGAGAAACTCTGTTTCAAGTGCCTTTTGAATAGCAAACAGTAATAAGGAAATTCGATTTTGAAATATATGAATTCCTCCACCAACCTTTTGAGAACGACCTTTTCCATTTTAATGAAAACAAAAGCATAAAATTTAGAAACTTCAACAACCTCTAAATGGATCTCCTCAGAAGAATTAAGCTCAGTACATTCTAACAAATATTAGAACGCACATGAAATTGATAAAGCTATTTTTAACCGTTTCATATCAACATCATTAACAGGTATAAAATATCTTCAGGAAATGTACTGAATAATATCTGTGAAGATAGAAATATTTCCTATTTGAATATAACCAATAGAAATGCACCGCTTAACCGCAGCCAACGAAATTTCACTTTGATAGGCCATGAGAATAAATCTAATTAAAAAAAACTTCAATTAGGTTCATAAACCCGACTGAAACAAGGAGGCATTGTTAGTACAGATATTCTAAATAATATTCCTACCTAACCCTTCGTCACTGTTTAGTGACGGTAAATTGTTTCCTTTTTGGTTTTGAATTGCGTTTAGCCACCTTAATTATTATTATATATATATATATAGCCACCTTAATTATTAATATATATAGCCACCTTAATTATTAATATATATATATATATATATATATATATATATATATATATATATATATATATATATATATGGGCTGACGAAAGAAATGTCGAATTTTATTTGGCTGATCTAGAAACGTAACGTTCTCAAATAATCTTTGCACTTGTGATTTTTTAATGTTTTTACCCCCATGCCTTCGTGGGTTGTTTTGAGTAAACACTATCTGAGAGAAATTTTCTTTAAGTATTAGAAATAGCTAAAAAACTTTTTGGGCTGCTATTTCTAATGAGTTCAGTGTGTGGCAAAGTAATTTATTTTACTAAGCCCTTTTGTATAATGTAATGTTTTGAATTCGCCTTAGATGGTCCTTTTGCATGCTGAATACTTGGTGAGATTGATTAATAACTAATTAATTTTGCCCTCGATTGTTGGGATTGTAGTTCGTTTCTCTCTGTTTATTGCCTCGGTTTTCACCGCTAAAATATGGTGTTTGCTAGTTTAGCCCACGTGGGTGGAAGGGGAGAGCAGGAATTCTTCGCTTGCATATTTTGAATTTGTTGGCACTGTCAGTTTGAACGGGTCATCTGAGGTGTTAAGTCGCCAAAAGGGTATGTTCCTACTTTCAGTGTTTCCAAATCCAAATTAAGAAATTTTGGGCTGACGAAAGAAATGTCGAATTTTATTTGGCTGATCTAGAAACGTAACGTTCTCAAATAATCTTTGCACTTGTGATTTTTTAATGTTTTTTACCCCCATGCCTTCGTGGGTTGTTTTGAGTAAACACTATCTGAGAGAAATTTTCTTTAAGTATTAGAAATAGCTAAAAAACTTTTTTGGCTGCTATTTCTAATGAGTTCAGTGTGTGGCAAAGTAATTTATTTTACTAAGCCCTTTTGTATAATATATATATATATATTCATCTGATAGTCTGGTCGGTCACGGTGACGGTCATAGATATATATATACAAATTGAGAGGGAATATAAAAAGTCAGGACGTATGAATAAGAGATGAATATATTTATTTCACTACTAGATATCCGTAGAATGGTGGCTGTTTCGCAGCCTCCATCATGTAGTAGTCATTTTTATTTTAGTGTGTAATAACTTGTTTTACTTCTCTGCACTAATATGCACGTTATACATTGCACATACTATCGTACAATTACAAATCAATGCAGTTATAGAGTTGAATATTTGACATTCCCACGATGTTCTGCTGATCTAAAGAGCTAGCCTCCTCTATCTGCATTGATTTGTAAATGCGTAATAGTATTACAATGCAATGTTTAGCGTGCTTATTGGTGCAGACATGTAAAATAATATATTAAACACTAAAATAAAAATTATTATATGATGGAGGCTGCGAAACGGCCCCCATATATTCATCTCTCATGCATACATACATACATACATACATTCATGCATACATATACATATATATATATATATATATATATATATATATATATATAATATATATATATATATATATATATAATATATATATATATATATTATATATATATATATATATATATATATATATATATATAATATATATATATATATATATATATCATCATCATCATTATCATTTAACGTCTGTTTTCCATGCTGGCATGGGCTGGACGGTTTGACTGGAGACTGGCAAGCCAGAAGGCTTCACCAGGCTCCAATCTGATCCGACAATGCTTCCACAGCTGGATGCCCTTCCTAACGCCAACCACTCCGAGAGTGTAGTGGGTGCTTTTTATGTGCCACTGGAGACCCAGTCAGGTGGTATTGGAAACGATCCACCCATGAATGGTGCTTATTGCGTGCCACTAGCACGGGGTGTCAGTCAAGCGGCACTAGCATCGGCCACAACTACAATTTCCATTTTTGATTTCGATTTGATTGAGATTCTGATTGTGATTTTGATTTTGATTTTTGATTTTACTTGACTCAATAGGTCTCCTCAAGCATGGAGTTTCGCCTGACGATTCAAAAGTATTTTTTAAATGGGTTGGTTATGCGACACTGGTGTAGGCTACGGCTGTGATCTCACTTTACTTGCCGGGTCTTCTCAATTACAGCATGCCTTCAGAGGTCTCAGTCTCTTGTCATCGCCTCTGTGAGGCCCAGCGTTCGAAGGTCGTGCTTCACCACCTCATCTCATGTCTTCCTTGCTCTATCTTCCACTATTAGGGAGTGACACTTTTTCACACAGCTCTTCTCATCCATACGCAGCACATGGGCATACCAGCACAGTCATCTCTCTTGCACACCACATCTGATGCTTCTTATGTCCAACATTTCTCTCAGGGAGCTTACGCACTGTTGTGTGTGCACACTGACATTACACATCCAGCGGATCATACTAGCTTCATTTCTTTCACACCTACGTATGTCCTCAATAGTCGTGACGCATGTATATGTATATATATATATAAAATCCAGGGATCGAAGTGTAGGAAGAAAGTTAGCTTCAAGCAATCCGTAGTAAATAGAAAACACAACTTATCTACTCCATTCTTAACTGTTGTATATATATATATATTATATATATATATATATATATATATATATATATATATTATATATACAAATATATATATATTATATATACAAATATATATATATATATATATATATATGTATATATATATGAATATATATATATATATATATATATATATATATATATATATAATATATATATATATATATATATGAATATATATATATATATATATATATAAAACTGAATTGCGTTTTACCGCTTGGATCGCTTTCAATGCCACTACATCCCGTCCGATTCGATCCAAAATTTACAGGGACATGTAGAATGAGGTGACGATGCGCGTGGGCTACCTTAGAAATCCCTATCTTAAAAGGTGTGGTTGCTAGGGGCCATCTTCCTACCTCACCCTATTTCCTCCAGTACTCTGTCACTCCTCTTCATTTGACAATGCAACTACCGTTATTTAATGTAAAGTCTTCCTCAAATCACTCTGTAGCTATTTACTCTCTTCCAAGAACATTTTCACTCACTCTATCTCTTACCTTCCTATACATTTTACTCATGTATCTATCAGCGTTCATGGACAGTAACAAATATTACATCGCCATCGCATTCTTTTGTCTACCTGTCAACACACACACACACACACACACACATATATATATACATATATCTAATATTATATTTTTATTTTTATGTTTTTGTTTTTGGTTTTTTACTGTTTCATTTCCCTATTAGTGGTTTTATCTCTAATTTAATTTCTACAGCGTGCACACACACACACACACACACACACACACCTATATGTGGCCCCAGTACACCCGAATGAAATCGGGTTCTCTTCATCAAAATGTGAAAAGGGGTCTACAATTATCATCGCCACAACTTATGTATGCCTTCCTCACTCACTCTTTTTCCTAATGATAATTATCATCGCCACCACCAACACCACCAACACACAATCTGGACAATCTTTCTCTTATAACAAATCATGTTTACATTGCAACGACGTCTGCCACCTCCGCCGTCTCTATTTATTCTGCAAATGACCAGAACTCGGGAAACTTGGTTTAGTGTTCTATGGTCTATGACCAGAACTCGGGAAAACTTGCTTGACTGTTCTATGGTCTATGACCAGAAATCGGGAAACTTGGTTGAGTGTTCTATGGTCTATGACCAGAACTTGGGAAACTTGGTTGAGTCCTCATCTTATAAAATGTGGCCCCAGTAGACCCAAATGAAATCGGGTTATATTAACCAAAAGGTGAAAAGGGGTATAAATGGGGTTGGAAGGGGATTAAAATTTAAAGGAGCGGGTGTTAGCATTCTCTGTTACATCAAGCTAAAAAATTTGCTCCAGCCTTTTAATCGTCAATGTGTTGCCGTCCATGATGAAGAAGTTTTGAATGCTTGCCATCGTGAGTCTACTGTCGTGAGAAAGAATCAAGTCAAAACTTGGTTTTTAGGGATTTTCTTTTACATCAAGTTCAAAATTTTACGCCAGCCGTTGAACTGTCAATACGTTGCTGTCCGTCGTTAAGAAATGCCAGCCATGGTGACTCTACTATCCTCAAATTCTATCCCTTCAAACTTTGGTTCCAATATTTTATTATTATTATTCAGCTCGCAAGTTCGTCTGTCCCTTTTAAATGTTAGTGTTTTGCTGTCTGTCTTGAAGCAGACCTTTCCTTTGTAACTGCCTGATATTTATGATTGATCTTTCTAAATATTTTATTTCTCAACTTACTCAAGATCTTTTGTTGTTTATAAATGGGAGAGAGATAGATAAAGATAGAGAGTAAGAGAAAGCGAGGGAGAGTCCGAGAGAAAGGAAGAGTAAGAGAGTGGGAAAGTGAGAGAGAAAGGAGAGAGAAACAAAGAGGGAGAATCATCATCATCAGCATCGTTTAACGTCCGTTTTCCGTGCTACCACGGGTTGGACAGTTTGACAGGGGTCTGGGAAGCCAGGAGGCTGCACCAGGCTCCAGTCTGATCTGGTAGTGTTTCGACAGGTGGATGCCCTTCCTAACGCCAACCACTCTGTGAGCGTAGTGGGTGCTTTTTTCGTGCCGCCTGCACAGGTGCCAGGGGGGCTGGCAGCGGCCACGATCGGTTGGTGCTTTTTACGTGCCACCAGCACAGAAGCCAGTCAAGGCGGCGCTGCAATCCGCCACGTTCGGATGGTGCTTTTTACGTGCTGAAAGGAAGCAACAGAAAGTAACAACCACACTCTTACCCGCGCGTAGAGCGGGTCACCTTCAGCTAGTATATATATATATATATATATAATATATATATATATATATATTATATATATATATATTATATATATATATATATATATATATATAGTAAGGTAGAAAGTAGATGTAATGTCTGATCTGCGCTAAATTTAATGGTTCAGTAAGCTTCTGGCTTGTTAATAAATTTCCACTTTATTGAATTCACATAATTCCTACAGAGATACGTTCTCAGATTCATTCATTTATAGTCTAAAAGAAATCAATGTAGTCAATAAAATTTTAGATTACAAGAGCACTACTGCGATAATCAAAACCACCAGTTGAAAGTTTAGACAATTGTGCTCTAGTTGCATTGTTTTTATTTGATTTTCGTTTGATAGTTTGTACAGACACATATTTTGGGTTTTCGCTGACAAGATTTTAGTAAGTAGAGTGGCCATGTAAAATAGTTGTTTACAATTAGGTGGAGTTGGGTGTTTGGGAATTAAGTGAGTAGAGCAAGGATACTAAACAGTGAGAAAGATAGAAATCATTCACTCTTCAGTTACTAATTAAACTATTTCCATAGAATCACGCTCGTAGGGTCGTTGATAACAAGGCGCTTCACACATTTGCATACCATGGTGACGAAGGTCTCCGGCTAATATTCTCTGTATAATCCCAAATGTAGTATGTAAATGTTGCACATCTGAAGTTCTAATGTTGATTTCGAATTTTGGCACAATGCCAGCAAGTTCGAAGAGGCTTTAAGTCGATTACTTCGACACCAGTATTCAACTAGTGCTTATTTTATCAACTCCGAAAGGATGAAAAGCAAAACCGATTCCAAAAGAATTTGATCTCAGGACCTGAAAACAAACTGCTTAGAGGCATTTCGTCCGGCGTGCTAGCGATTCCGTCAGCGCACTGCCTTACCTGATGTTCCAATATTTTAAATATTTTAATTTATTTAGGACAATTACCACTTTTAACATTAGAAATAACAATAGGATTAGATTTAACGATTGCGAGAAATATTAGTGATTATTAGAGGTGATACTGTCTGTTACATCTACTTATTTGCCATATGAGAATATGTTTTTTTTTTCAATAAAGTCAATGCCGAGAGGGCGGGGTTCGCATGTGGTCGCTAGATCTGCTCAACAAATGAATAATGTTAAATAACATCACTACTAACTTTAATCACCACATAAACAATGAAACATCCAAATGCCCCTTTTTCTCGACGAAAATTGGTCAGCAATCAGAAAACCAAATAATTGACGAGTGAGTCTTTAGTTTGCAAAGCTAAAGAATAAATTAAATAAAGGTTATTGTTTGAAAACCAATGATCATGTAACTGATTTTCTATTATATTAATCCATTTTAACCCAGGTTAACCCTAACGAAATTTTGAAGATAGTTATATAAATAGGGATAACAAACATACAGAAGCGTCCAGTTAACCATTATTGCAGTAAATAAACCAAATACAGTAGTTAAATAAATACAACAGGCACTATTTTATGTCCAATTAACCTTCATTGCAGTAAATAAACCAAATACAACTGTCCTCAAACGAGGACAGTGATTTAATAAGGGTTAAGACATTCAAATAAAGGTTGTCGATTGTGTACATACGACCAAACAGAACACAGACTCACCTCTATAATACATACTTCAAGGAGTATCTAAATTTTAATTGAAACAGAATCAAAGTTATTTTAATTGCACTTGATATAACAAAACAAAGAATGGCATGAATGTACGTATACATATATTTACCTGGTAAAATATTTCCAGCATTACGATAGCTTTAGTCCTCGTCAGGAAAAGAGCCTGCAATATCTTTAAGTAGATCTTCCAGTTTTTGCATGGCCCAAATCATTTTATATTTATTTTGCCTTTCGCGTAGAGTGTGGCTGGGGAACCTATATAGATATACGTCGTTCACTAGTTCAAAAATGAGCACGATCACATTGCCAAATCGAATTTCTGTTCATAAGGTTAATATCCAAATATTCCAAGAAAGCCGCCTGGTAGTATGGATTTTTAGAATAATTCTCCTCTACATCAATCACAGCTTGCAAAGCCTACCTCCAGCCACATATGGTCCAATGAGTTCCAGCAGTTTCCAGTTGATTTTGTATGGTATTGCTTCATCATTCAATCGTCATATTTAGCTGGAATCCTTGTAACTGTAATATTCTGCCTCTGTTCCCCGTCCTGGATTTTAAAACAGAATATGTGAGAAAACTACCGTTTTCACTCTTTTGTTTCAAATTTGTATCATGTTTCTAGTTTTCTAAAGCAATTTATACATACGTACGTACACACATACATGTTCATATACTTATATATTTACATATACAAATATACATATATATGTGTGTGTGTGTGTGTGTCTGTGTATGGATTTATATATATATATATGCACACACATCTATGTATATACATATATACATGCATATACATACATGCATGCAAACTTTCATACATAATACATACAAGCATGCAGACATACTCACACACATACATATATACATACATACATACATATTTTTGAACGTAATATTCAGATAACGCTATCAAATGCAATACTTGAAAAAAATATGCAATAAAACATATTACCTTTTATAAAATAACTATATGTAACAATTTTATTTTTATAACTAAAATATAATCGCTGCTTCATAAATGTCAAATTTCTTTTGCATTATACTAAAGAACCAAACTTCGTGATTATTTTCAGTTATACTCATAATAACAATTCCTACACATCATTGTCTATCGATTTACTTATTTGCCTATAGATAGACGGACGGACGGACGGACGGACGGACGGACGGACGGACGGACGGACGGACGGACGGTCAGACAGACGGACGGACAGACAGACAGACAGACAGACAGACAGACAGACAGACAGGCAGACAGGCAGGCAGACAGGCAGACGGACAGACAGAAACGATGAGTGCTAAAAGGTTCCTAGCTTTAAAGTTATCGCGAAAGGCATAGTTGGAGGCCCAACCTTTCGAGTTCTTTTACAAGGCTTCGAAAGACTGAAGGCTCGCTACAACAAGTGTGTGAATCTGAGAGGGAAATATGCTGAATAAAATCATAATTAACTGTTCCTCTTGTATTTTCTTTTACCTAAAGCCAGGAACTTTTCAGCACCCCTCGTAGAGATAGATAGATAGATAGAAGATAGATAGATAGATAGATAGATAGATAGATAGACAGACAGACAGACAGACAGACAGACAGACAGACAGACAGACAGACAGACAGACTGATTGATTTCTATCTTAGACACAAAACCACTAGATTTGAACCCAGGCAACAAGATGGACATACCAGCAGAAATTTTGTTCACGGTGGCTGTGGTTGGACAATGACCACAGATGGAAGAAATCCGTAGGCAAAGACGGATCACATCCATGGGCATTACTAACTGCTCCATCTGAGTGAAGTGTACAGGTTAAGTATCGAAATGCTGTCGACCCTGAGAAACGTGTTAAAAGATTTCCAATATTACGATAGCTTTGGTCCTTGTCAAGAGAAGAAGTAGATCTTCCAATTTCTGCATGGCCCAAATCATCTCATATTAATTTCACATTTCATGTGGAGTATGGGTAGACAGCCGATTTATATGTATTCTTATACTTGCTTATCTGAAACTTATTTTATCGTTGCTCGAAGAATGATAGACAAAGCTGATTTTGATATAATTTAAAATCGGCACATATGGTTTTACAATTAAGTACATCAAGTTATTTTAACTGGGACTTTTCAGATTCTGCCTGTCTATCAGCCATAGTAAAATATCTATATATTGGTTTCAAATTTTGACGCAAGGCCAGTAATTTTGGGGTAGAGGTAAATCGATTACATCCATCCCCAGAGTTAGACTGATACTTATTTTAACGACCCCGAAAGGAATGAAAAACAAAGTTGTCCTCGGCAGAATTTAAACGTAAAGACGGACGAAACGCTGCTAAGCATTTTTCCCGGCATGCTAACAATTCTGACACCTTGTAAATAGCTATATATTGTTTTCAAATTTTGGCACAAGGCGAGCAATTTTGAGGTTGGGGGTCAGTCGATTACATCGACCTCAGTGTTCAACTGATACTTATTTGATCGACCGCGAAAGGATGAAAGGTAAAGTCGACCACAGTGGATTTTGAACTCAGAACGTAAAGACGGACGAAATGCCGCTATGTATTGACCCCGGCGTGCTAAAGATTCTGCCAGCTCGCCACCTTATAAATATCCGTATATTAAATACTCATGAAGAAAGCCAATTATATTATAATCGCACATTTTCACATATATGCATATAAGCAATATATATATTAGTGCATTTAGTCGGTTGATAACTAGTACTCTTAAGAATGATGCACTAAAGAAATATCAATATAGTATGTTCGAAGTTTGTTTTTCCTTTTTTTTTGTTTTTCTTTTGACATATATTGAAGAAAATCGAATGAGCTTCTTTTTTTCTCTGTTTGGACTCGTCGTTATGTTTGTTTATCGGTTCGAAGCATCATTATTTTTTCTAACTCTTCAAAACGTATTCCTTTAAATCTGAATAGTACATTGATTACGAACAATGGGTTATACGGCTATTTATGAATATTTCTGTCTGTCTGTCTTTGTCTCTGTATGTAAGTCTAATTTACTGTAATTTTTTCGTTTTGTTTTGTCTTTTTGAGAATCAGTACATATAAGGAAAACTTTGCAAGGTTTATTTGATAAGACATACACCTACTCACTTATACACACACGCACACGTATATGCACATACACACACACACACACACATGTTTATGTATATATACATATATATATATATATATATATATATATATATATATATATATATATATATGTATGTATGTATGTATGTGTAATATATATATATATATAATATATATATATATATATAATATATATATATATATGTATGTATGTATGTATATATAAATGAATATATATATTGGTTGGGTTGCGGTGGAGATCGTGTATAAGAAATTGTATTACGTGTGTATACATGTGGATGTATGTATAAATTCAAGATTTTTCGGAGCGTATCTTTATACAGATTGACATGCAAATAGACAAGTAGACAGATTTGATACATGCAAACATGAACCTCATAGTTATAGATATATTTTGTGTGTATATTGCGACTTTAAATTTACATCAAAGCGTTTGCATGTGAGTAATTAATATATACATGTGTGTGTGTATGTGTGTGTGTAAGTGTTGTGTGTATGTAGAAAGGTAGACAAGTCGATAGGTAGTTGGACACACAGAGAGGGAGGGAGGTGTTGTGGTCACTGAGTACATGAATAAACGAACTTCATTAATAGGGAGAGTATACAGTGGTAGCAATATTTGAATCGAAAATATTAATATCCGTTCATTTTATTGACTAGTTATTATCAACTGGCGACATCGCTAATTTTTGCTGCCTGGGAGATGAATGTGCGCCTCGGCAGAGTGCAGATCTATAATGAGAAACTTTTCCAAAAAATCCTGGAACTTATTCATTACAGTTCGACAAACTAAAATAAGAAGAGGATGTATCAGCTGAAAGCTACAGACGGAAGTTGTGACCGCTGCTCCTGTTATTGCTACTTCTTCTTCCACGATACTACTGGACACTGGGCAGAGGATAGCCAGAGGAAAGAAATAGAGGTTAATAACGTTGCATCATCCTCAACATCACCAACAATATCTAAGGAGGAGGGATGCTGCGAAGTCGAGTATTACCTTCTCCAACATTAGGCGAACTAGTGACTCCGAAACACTTCCGTCCTATTATCTTGACAGTAAAATATAAAAGAAAGATTCAAAAAGAGAATGGGCTCAAACAAAGAGATGTAATACGCTTGAAGTCCCTCGTTAAGAATTGTTCAGCTCCCAAGAAAAGTAATCTTAGCATGTATTCCTACTGTTCGTAAAAACTACAAGCCTACTCCTGTCGTTAACTTGATACCATCAAATCAGATAACGCTCATGTGAAACCCTCTGTCTCCACAGATTGGATTTTCTTAGAGATAGTGCTTGCTTGTGATCAGATCTATGTGGTATTGAGGAAATTAATTACTTAGATTGCTAGCTAGCTAGCTAGCTAGCTAGCTAGATAGATAGATAGATAGATAGATAGATAGATAGATAGATAGATAGATAGATAGATAGATAGATAGATAGATAGATAGATAGATAGATAGATAGATAGATAGATAGATAGATAGATAAGTTTCTTTATTGGCCACACAGAGCTGCACACAGATGGGACAAGTTACAAGGTAGAGCTTTTCTTTTGGGGGATGAAGAGAACAAAAAACAAAAGAAACAAAAAAAGGGGGTGGCGTAGGTTTTCGATCAAGATGGATCGTAAAAGGGAAGAAAGAACAAAAACAAAAAAAAGAAGAAAAAATTGAATAAAATAAAAAGAATAAAAAGAAAAAAAAAGAAAAGGAAAAGGAACAAAAGGAAAGAGAAATGAAAAAAGAAGAAAAAAGGGGAAGAGGGAAAAAAAGAACGATCAATAGGGATCGTGTATCACAGTGTTATGATATATGGTGTAAAGGGGAAAGCAAGTAAGGTTTTTCCGTGGGAAGAAAAGCCTACGAAAAAGACCACGGTCAATATTGGTCAATATTGGTCAATATTGTTATATGTTACCACATTTGTTTGCCAGTGGGTAACCCTCTGTTTTCAATTTCTGGGTTCATAGGATTATGCTCAAGGTGGCTTCGTCATTCATACGTGCCATCCTTGCTACATTCACCCATCTTTTTTTAAAACATTCGCTAGACAAAACTTGCCTCTCTACTCTCACTTTCCTTTTCAAGTGGTACTTGAAGAAGTTGATGAGAGATTGACCAGAGAGGAAAATCCTTTCAGACGCGTCCACCAGATACATTCTTTCGCCATAGCCACAAGGATGATGAAAATAGCTCTTCCTTCCCGTTTGGAGGAAGGAGGCGTGACAATATTGACGATAGACTCAGCTGATAAACCGACTCGTCCCACACGTGACAGCAGTTGTTCGACATAAGCCCACAGGTCGGAAATTGTTGGACACTGCACGAGTGCGTGCAGAACGGTTTCGTCGCTCTGACCGCATCTCGGGCAGGTCGGCCCCGTGTTTCTCGAGCCGTGTCTGTAGAGCTTATCCCGAACGGGTAGCGCTTCTCGGTAGCACTGCCAGGCCAGGGATCTCTGGAAGTTGTCCATGGGCCCTGGCCTGAAAGTCGTCCTGAACAGGCGGGTCAGGTACTCCTCGTCGACGTCCAGGTTCGCCCCGAGCTCGTCGTCGTACCTCCCCTCCACTAATCCCCTATAGAAAGCTTTGGTTGTGTTGAAGTCACTCAAGGTCGACCCGGGACGGCAGAGTTGCTTGAGAGCAACGCGACACTCGCGGTGAGATAGATAGATAGATAGATAGATAGATAGATAGATAGATAGATAGATAGATAGATAGATAGATAGATAGATAGATAGATAGATAGATAGATAACTTTCTTTTATTAGCCACACAGGGCTGAATACAGAGGGGACAAATACAAATGCAGAGCTTTTCTTTTCGAGGGTGGAAAAAAAGAAAATAAATGTAAGATTGCGATCAAAAGGGATCGAGAGAAGGAAAAAAAAGGAAATCGTGTATCACAGAAATAATGATATAAACATTGATATAACAAGATTGGGTTCATCCGTGGGAAGAAAAGCCTACAGAAAAGACCACGGGAACCTCAGTCAGGGAGGAAATAACCACATGAGATCAAAATGCTCTCTTTCTTTCTTTTTTACGATCTACAGGATCATGCTCAAAATGGTTTCGTTACTAGCACGCACCATCTTTGCAACATTCACCCATCTTTTTTTTAATCTTTCGCGAGACAAAACTTCCCTCTCCATTCTCACCTTCCTTTTCAAGTGGTACTTGAAAAAGTTGATGAGCGATTGGCCAGAGAGGTAAGTGTTTGTCTCTAATTCTTTCGCTCGAGTCCACCACACACATTCTTTCACCATGGCCACCAGTACGATGAAAACTGCCTTGCCTTCCCGGTTGAGGGAAGGGGGCGGAGCAATTCTCACGATAGACTCGGCCGATAGGCGGATTCGTCCCACACGTGACAGCAGCCGTTCGGCATAAGCCCACAGGTCTGAAATGGTTGGACATTGCACGAGTGCGTGCAGAACGGTTTCGTCGCTCTGACCGCATCTCGGGCAAGTCGGTCCAGTGTGTCTGGAACCGTGTCTGTAGAGCTTATCCCGAACAGGTAATGCTTCTCGATAGCACTGCCAGGCCAGGGATCTTTGGTGATTGTTCATAGGTCCCGGCCCGAAAGTTGTCCTGAACAGGCGGGTCAGGTGTTCCTCGTCGACGCCCAGACTCTGCCCGAGTTCGTCGTCGCACCTCCCCTCCACTAATCCTCTATAGAATGCCTTTGTTGTGATGGAGTCGCATAAGTTCGATCCCGGACGGCAGAGTTGCTTGAGAGCAACGCGACACTCGCGGTGCCATTCGCCTAGCCTCGGTCTCTGCTTGATCCATGACTGTAGTTCGTCCAAGGAGACGAGCTGCGGGAAAGCGCGCCGCACAAAAGGCGACCACACCTGTTCACCGTTGTCTATGAAGCGCTGGAGATGTCGCAGTCTCAGCGCATGTCTGCGCATCATCAACCACGGCATGCCCAGCCCTCCATTTAGCGGGTGTTGACAGCAAATGGATCGCCTAACCATCGGAACGTTTCCCTTCCACAAGAAGCGGAAGAGTATACGTTCCAGTTTGGTGATGGTAGGGTCGGGACAAGGCACGACGGTCAGACGATACTCGATGACGGATGCGATGTACGCGTTCGCCACCTCCGCCCGACCTTTTAGGGATAGCTTTCTCTCAGCCCATTTCTGGGTGAGAGTAGCCACCCTAGTCGTTATCTCGCCCCAGTTCTTCTCCATTTGGAGGTCCGGACCGAACCAGACCCCGAGCAATTTAACCGGTCCGTCCGTCCAGCGTCCCACGATGGAGACGCTGTTGGACGGCATGGGCTTGCTTCTCCAGGTGCCGAGCCGCAAGCCCACTGACTTTTCCCGGTTAATTTTTGCTCCCGTTACCGCTTCGTATTCTTTTAGTGTCTCGCCGACCAGCTCGATGTGCTCGTAGCTCGACACTATGACGGTGACGTCATCCGCGTATGCAGACACGCTCCTCCCGCATCCCAGCTCTCGTGGGATGCCCCTCAGCGTCGCCAGTTTCCGTAGTAGTGGCTCAAGAGTCAGTACATACAGCAGCGATGAGAGGGGGCATCCCTGACGAACCGAACGCATGATGTTAAAAGGTCTGGATAGATGACCATTTACGCGAACTACTGAGCGGATGCCGCTGTATAAGGCAGCGATCCAACCGCGGAAAACTGGACCGAAACCAGCCGCTTTAAGGACAGCCTCCAAGTAGTGATGGTCTACCCTATCGAAGGCTTTTGATTGATCCAATTGATCAGCGCCCCACCCATGCCAGGATTCTTAACTACCCTGTCTATGATGTAGCGCATCAGATGGAGGTTGTCATGAATACTTCTACCCGGCACGGCGCATGTTTGCGCCTTGTCGATTAGTTTCTTGATGACAAGCGCCAACCTCTCGGCTAACACCTTGGCCAAAATTTTCAAATCTGCGTTGAGCAGAGTGATGGGCCTGAAATTATCTATGACGTCCCCCTTGTTTGGGTCTTTCTTAATCAGTGCCACTGCTCCTCGCTTTACAAAAGCAGGAATACTCCCGTTCTGCTGCCAGTTGCAGTAGACAGCTGCCAAGACGCCTCCAAACAAGTCTGGCATATGAAAATAAAGTTCGTAGGGCAGACCATCCAAGCCTGGTGACTTGTCTCTCGCGCAGCCTACCATCGCATACTGTACGTCCGCAGCTGTGATAGGCCTTTCACAAGACTCCATCTCTCTTGCTGAGAGTCGTGGCAAGGCATGCAGGTAGGCACTAAAGTCCACTCTGCGTTCTGACTCACCACTTGTCCCAAACAGTTGGGTGAAGTGTTGTTGAAAAGCCCCACACATCCTTTTAGGCTCGAGCAATTCGCGCCCCTGTTCATCTATAAGAGACTTGATGGTGGCTCTGTTGCCTCGTTGCGTCTCCACCACTCGGGCCTCTTGGGCGGCTCCAACTCCTTCGTTCCTCAGAGCACGCATCCTGGCTCTGACAACGCATCCCTCGTGTTTGGCGTTGAGGTGTTGGTCGAGGGCCAATCTCGCCGCCAGCACGTTGGACGCGATGCCAGTTCTAAGTGCCTCTTCTAAAACCTTAACTAATTCTCCTTCTATTCTATTTCGGTCTAATGCTAGGGCTCTACTGTATCTGACTGATTCTGCTTTAATTGCTTTTTTTAGGGCATACCACCATCTGTTGTTGATGATGGTACCCGTCAAAGCTCTCTTAACTAATGTGCTGATCCGGTCCCTGTAAACCTGTCGTGCTGTAAAAGACGCGTTCAGTTTCCAGTAACCAGGACCCTGCCTATGTGTCTTATCTAAGTCAAGTGTACAAGTCACAAACTTGTGATCTGTGTAACTGACTATATGAAATTGTGGACAACCTGCACTATTTTTATCTATTGTCCTACAGAATACTCTATCTAAGTATGATCTGGACGACCCGATGCGGTTACTCCATGTCCACATTGGCACATTCGGGTGGTCCAGTCGGTACCTGTCAGACAGTTGGAAACGTCTGAGCAGGTCTTTGAGGCATTTGCATCCCCTTCTATTGCTATCTCTGCCCACGTAGTCTAGATGCGTGTCCAGGGCGGCATTCCAATCCCCCACTAAAAGTAAAGGACGAGGCGTTCCCATGAAAGACTCTAGACGTCGAAAGAAATCTGGTCGGCCTGTTAAGGACGGAGCATAAACTGTCATCAGTCGAAAAGCACACTCATTGCTGCCATCGACATCCAAAACGACCAGCCTACCCTCCGGGTCTAGGAAATTTGCTCTTACTTTGAGATCCAGATTCTTCCGGATAAGCACCGCGGTGCCACCTCCGCCCATTCTCGGTAGACACGGAGAAAAATAAATGTTGAAATGTGTACTGAAAATGTGCTGGAGTGCCCGCAAGCTGTGGAGTCTGGTCTCACTGATGGCTATGATATTCAGATTTAGTGACTTGATGTCATTTAACAGGTAGCCTTGTTTCCAAGGCGACCCCAAACCACGTACATTTATACTGCCTATTCTGAGCATGTTCCGATAAAATTGTATTTTACACACGAAAAGAAAGTGCAAAAAAGGAAAGAGAGAGAGAAAAGGTTACTTGTTGTTCGAAAGTCCTTTGTCTTTCACCTC
The DNA here is from genome assembly GCF_006345805.1 of Octopus sinensis. Taxonomy (NCBI): domain Eukaryota; kingdom Metazoa; phylum Mollusca; class Cephalopoda; order Octopoda; family Octopodidae; genus Octopus; species Octopus sinensis. The sequence continues at coordinate 71,077,172 of NC_042999.1, read as the reverse complement.
ACGGTCTTCTTCTATGAGGCTTTTGTACAGTTTTTTCGATGAATACTTTTGAAATCTCCCTACTGCATCAGGGTAAAGAGATTTTAGGGTGCTGTATGTGTTCTGTGTTTGGTGTATTATTTTAATGTGTTGTGGTGGTGTTGTGCGTGGGTGGTTACTTGTTTTTATGTCGTTTTCAGTTATGTTGGTGTTTGACCTAATGTGTTCCATTAGGTCGTGGTTGTTTGTGTTTATGGCTGTCAACATTGTTGGGGGGTTTGATGATGGTGTGTTTGTGTTGATGTGTTTGTTTTCTGTGGATGTTTTTGTTTCGGGAGTGGTGTATCTTCCTGCTTTGTTTGTTATTTTTTCTTTTCTTTTTTTCCCCCTTTTTCTTCTCCCCCCTGTGTCTATTTGCCAATCTTCCGTGTCTTCTTCGTCTAATGACAAATCAGACGAATCAGAGCTTGGAAGAGGGAAAATATTGGGGTCTATTGTAGACTGTGTTGATTTTGTTGTTGGTGTTGGTTGGTGAGCGTTTGGTTGTGGTGTATGCGGTTTTGGAGGTGGGGTGTGGGTATTTTGTGTTTGAGTGATTGTAGGTATTGTTGTGTTGTTTGGGTCTCAATTTTGTGGGGATTTGGAGTTGTAATTGTTTCTTCATTTTCGCTGAGTGTCTTTTTGGCAGATGTCCTTGGTTTGGGAGTTGGTTTATTTGGGGTTTTTTCCGGCTGCTGTTGTTGTTGCTGTTGTTTTCTTGCGGCAGATTTGCAGTCTTTTTTTAGGTGTTGCTCACTGCCGCATATGTAGCAACGTGGTCTTCTGCCATCGACGACCACATACAACTTGTGGTCGTCTGATACATATATCTGGGTGGGTATTTTTTTTATGTCTTCTTGATTTATATGTAGAAGAAATTCTTTTTTTTTTCCCACCCAGTGTTTGTGCTCCGTGACCGTGGTTTCTAAAATAGTAAAATTTGTCATTTTTACACATAAGGCCTTTACAAGCCATAGATTATTAGCTATTTTGGGGACATTGTTTAACGTGATCTTAGTCACTTTCTGTCCCCGATAGCTTGGTGTAAGTTGGAGTTCATCTGAATGAAGAGTTAGCGTTGAGAAACGTCTAGCTAACTCTTCGGTGTGGAAAACCACTTTTATGTGGGCGAACTTGTTCCACCAGGTCACATAGTCTTTGTAGTTCCAGATGGGTTTCAAGCATTTTTCTATTTTGCTTGTGTTAGCCTTCTCTTGGCTTTTTGTTTTCTTGTTAATTATTTTATAAATAATTGTTCTTTTTTTTCATCTTCCAATATTTCTTCTGGTATGTTTATCTTCACTATACCATCTAATTCTGTTATTGTAATGTTTGTGTCTTGTATTTGTTGAGCAGTAAAATATACTGTTGTTTTGTTTTCTTTAATCGGCTCAGCGAAATTTGTTGTTGTTTTGTTATTGTTGTTGCTGGTGGTGATGTTGTTGTTGGCTGCAGTTTGTAAAATTGGTGTGTTTGGTTCGATTGTGCAAGTAGGAAGGGGGTGGAAAATTATTTTCATAATTTATCCCTGTATTCGAGCAGCTTTTGTCAATTTGTTTGGTGGTTACAGTTTTTTGTTTATTCACTTCAGTTCTTGTTGTTGGAGTAAAACAGGTCTGAACGGAATTGTTGTTGTTGTTGCTTTTGTTGTTGTTGGTGGTGTCAGTGGCAGAAGAGACAGCCGAGGCAGCAGATGTCGAAATGGTGGCGCAATTTTTATTTTTGTTGTCATTGTTATTGTTGTTGCTGTTGGTAGTTGAGGTAGTGGATGAGGTGGCGGCGGTGGTGGTGGTGGTGGTGAAGGCGCTGGTGTTAACAGTAGAAGTCTCTATGTTGTTCTTGCTAGTGGCGGTGTTGGCGACAGGGCTGTTACTACACGTAGTAGTAGCGTTCATTGCAAATTCATTGATAATTTTACTTTGCGCGCAAAATTCTTTTTTTCTCCTAGCGTTTCCAGTCTAGGAGAAAGCTGGTCGATAAAGGAACGCGACCATCGTTCTACAATACAATTTCTTGACATTTTGAAAATGTCTAGAAAGAAATTACAAAAATTAAATGGGGTTGAAACTGCCCCTAGGGGCGAATTCCTCCTTGGAAAAGCACTCAAACGAAAGTTGGGTGCCTTACACAACTTATTTACAAAAATGTACACAAAAATTGGGCTATAAATAGTCAAAATAAACAATTACCTTCGGAGTCGAAGAGACAGCACGTCCATAGACAGAGATAGATAGATAGATAGATAGATAGATAGATAGATAGATAGATAGATAGATAGATAGATAGATAGATAGATAGATAGATAGATAGATAGATAGATAGATAGATAGATAGATAGATAGATAGATAGATAGATAGATAGATAGAAATTAAATATTTAATATGCCAATCACCAGCCATTTCATTATGTGACGTGAACTATTCCCTTGGAATATCTATTTCTGCTTTACTTTGTTGACTGGTTCATGAACTAGGAATATTCAGCAGAATATTTACAGTACCTTACCAGCCAAATACACGCTGGAGGTTACGGAGTTGATAATCGCGGTCATTAAAATCCAAACCAATCAAGATAGATTTCTTTATTGGCTACGCAGGGCTAAACACAGAAGGGACAAAATACAAGGTAGAGCTTTTCTTTTTGGGAAGGAGAGAAGGGAGAAAAAGGGGGGACGAATTCCGATCAAAAGGGATCGGGTAAAAAAGAGGCGGGGGAATTCCGATCAAAAGGGAAAAAAAGTGGGGTCGATCAATAGGGATCGTGTATCACAGAAATGTCAATGTAAAAAGGGAAAACAGATTAGGTTTGTCCGTGAATAGAAAAGCCTAGGGAAAAGACCACGGGAACCTTGGGTAGTAGTGTCATACAAAAAGAGAATACATTACAGTAAGTGGGTCTCTTTGTTTCCTTTTATTTTTTGGTTTTTTTTTCTCTTTTGGTTCATAGGATTATGCTCAAGCTGGCTCCGTCATTCTCACGTGCAATCCATGCTACATTCACCCATCATTTTTTGAAACATCAGATGGATGTATGAATGGATGGATGGTTGGGTAGGTAGGTAGGTAGGTAGGTAGATAGATAGATAGATAGATAGATAGATAGATAGATAGATAGATAGATAGATAGATAGATAGATAGATAGATAGATAGATAGATAGATAGATAGATAGATAGATAGATAGATAGATATGTGTAAGTAGTGTATGTTTGTGCGTGTGTGAACGAGTACAGGTAATTTATGTATATGTTCGTCATGTTTTTGGTAATATATTAAGGAACATCCCAAATTGTACCCCTTTTTTAGATAATTAAATGCTTTGGATTATTATTTATCTTGTATCGAGTATAGACATTATTTTTGTTGTTATATTATTCATTAATGCTATGACAAAATTATTGCAGAAGTATTCATATCTTACCTTCAAAAGAAACCGAGGATAAATTTATGAAATCATATTTTCACGTCCCTTTCACTCCCCGTGTGTGTTTATATGTGTATATATATGTTTGTGTGTGTGTTTGTTTGCATATGTGTGTTTGTGTGTGATGTGTGCATAAATATATATATATATATATATAGGTATATGTAAAACTACATATACGCAAATATATATATATATACATATGTGTATGTATGTATGAATGCATGTATGTATTTGTGTGTACAACTACACACACATACTCTCTCTCTCTCTCTCTCTCGATATATATATATATGTGTGTGTGTATGTATGTATATATATACACACGCACACACATATGCTTATGTATGTAAATATTGTGTATGTAAATACACAAACATTGATACACACACACGCACTTACACACACAAACACACACATATACACACATACATACATACATACATACATACATACATACATACATACATACATACATACATACATACATATATACATACATACATACATACTGAGGTAGAAAGATTAGCCCAGTGTCAATTCCGATGTATATAATAACTCCTAATTGGCTATTACAACGTAGTACTTCCTTCGGCAAGTTATCCAGAGAGCTCTCTTGATGAGCATTAATTTCTCTGAAATACTGAATGTAATTATCTCCGACTTCTGAAGAGGTACCATGTTGTTCTGTTTATATCCTATACAGCTGCTCTGTCGAACTGTAATCCACTCTACGTTCTTCGTTTTATCTTGTATATAAAATTAAATAAATATTGGCCAAGTAACGGACGTCAGTAATAACAGCCTATTTAGAGGTTTACTGTTTGGTTTAGTAATAATACAAATTTCTTGATTTAGTAATAATGCAGTATTTTTTAATTTGGTAATAATACAAGTATTAATTTAAAGTGAAGTTCTTAGAACATCTGCTAGCTTCATATGCACGCACTAGTTCTTAGACCAAGTCATAAGTAGATAACTCCCCTGCCATTTCGTGATACATAATTACCCTTTGGACTCAAATATCAACACCAACCATCAGAGCTAACCAATTTTAAAATGTATGCCAAAATTTCGCCAACGAATATATACCTTTTAATGTTTTTGTTGTTATTTTAATATTGGTTTCAAATTTTTGGACAAGACCAGCAATTTCGGGGAGGAGTTAAGTCGATTACACCGACCCCAGAGTTCAACTGGTACTTATTTAATCGACCCCAAAAGGATGAAAGGCAAAGTCGACCCATGCGGAATTTGAACTCAGAACGTAGCGGCAGACGAAATACCTGTTTCTTTACTAAAATACCTGTTTCTTTACTACACAAGGGGCTAAACACAGAGAGGACAAACAAGGACAAACGGAAAAAATCCATAATATATTGACCCCAGTGCGTAACTGGTACTTATTTTATCGACCTCGAAAGGAAGAAAGGCAAATTCGACCTCAGCAGAATCTGAACTCAGAACATAAAACTGACGAAATGCCGCTAAGCATTGATACATACACGCGCACTCACACACATACACACTCATGCATATATACATACATTTTAATATTGCTGGTATCAAGGTTTCGTTGTTGCAACAGTCTTGTAATTAAAGGCATTCCAGCTATGATCATCATCATGACTCTTTTATATTGTATTTATAACTACATTGTCCAAAACAATATGGCCTTCCTTTTCCAAGACATCAGAGTACTTTTTCAATGAGATTTTGTTGCTATTTCTAGTAAATTAGTTGGTAGTTAATACTGTGAAAAATTGGTCAAGTTAGCGCTGTCATTTTTAACATAGTGAGTAAAAAAATCGAATTATTAATAATATTATGTGATAAGAAACCATGAGCTAATGAGAAATATTCCTCTAATATTAGCATGTACGAGTGACAACTATGGACATGTAGTATATATTTATCGAAGGTTAAAGTTTTCTTGTGTATATACTCCGATGAATTGCTCTCTTGAATCCCTATTGGGTGATTTAACTACTAATTAATGTTACCACACTACCCGTTCGATTCTCTCCCCATTGACATTTTTACTGCAGATACTCAACTGAGCATAAATTGCATCAATTTCACGTGACTGCAAAAGTCATGGCACTGTCCTTCAGACATATTAAAACTTTAAAAAAAGACATCCTTCTAATATCGGTTTCAAATTTTGGCACAGGGCCAGCAATTTTGGGGGAAGATTAAGTCTGTTACATCGACCCCAGTGTTCCACTGGTACTTATATCGACCCTGAAAAGATGAAAGACAAAGTCGACCTTGGCAGCATTTGAACTCAGAACGTGTAGACGGGCAAAAATGCCGCTAACCATCTTGCGAGGTTCACTAGGGATTCTGCACCAACTCGCTGCCTTAGAAATCCTTCTATTATGGATTTCAAATTTTTGGCACAAGGCCAGCAAGTTCGGGGGAGGCGTTAGGTCGGTTACATTGACCCTAGTGTTCCGCTGGTACTTATTTTATCGATCCTTAAATGATCCTCGGTGGCATTTGAACTCAGTACGTGAAGACGGACGAAATGCCGCTGAGCGTTTTGTCCAGTGTGCTAACGATTCTACCGCCTCGCCGCCTTAGAATTCTTTCTAATATCATTTAAGCTATCTGCTTGCACTGTTGGAAATCATGAAATTAAAAGCGATTCAGTTTGCTGGGTTGCGTGATTAGTATTTTATAAATACTGACGCTCGTATTTTGCCAATATTTAGTGATTAATCGCAACCAGTTATCTATTCTATCAATAGCAGTTAACAGTTCTGTACCCTTTGTTCTTATAGAGGTTGATAATGTTGCTGTCTCTCATGTCTTGTGGGACTCTTCCATTCACCCATCACTGACAGAGTAGTTTCAGCAAGTGCAGAGTAGAACTCTCCTTGCACATGTCATGATCTCTGGTGGGATGTCGTCCAATCCCGGAGCTTTCCCAGTGAGTAAGCCATCAATGGCTCTGATCAGTTCTTCAGCAATGTGTCCAGCTCCTCTATCTTTTAAGGAAGCTACATGTTCCCTTTAGAGTTTAAGTAATACATATAAGCCGTTGACTTTTTTAGATCAGGTATGAAAACCCCTATTTTAACAAAGCGATAAATCGGATGCAGTATCAATTTTGCAGATCCTCACGTTGCTTTAACTGGGGACTTAATCCATATTGCAATTTCGCCTTACCACAGTCTTACCTACTGTAGTCTCAGAATTTAAATAATCTTATAGTTATTGATTTCTTCTTGAAACTGTGGAACAGAGGTTCTATAGTTTAAGAGTGGAACTGAAAATTCGTAATACATCAAGGGGATTAGTGTACTTAAGTGATGTGAATAATTGAAATATTGCAATTTTATAAGTGCATGTATATATATGCATGTATATATTTGAGTGTTTATGTATGCATGTATGTGTGCGTGTCTTTTACTTCCAAGTTATATCTTCGTACGTAATGGCAGACTGATAGTCTAGTAATGCAAGCTAAATATGAATATGATCTGCCAAAATAACTGATAAACATTTCAATTGATTTTAAAATCAATATGGCAAGATGCAGATGTATTTAACGATATTTATAAGAGCTTGGTATTTTCTTTCTTAATATAACAATGCCAAGATAGTGAATTTGTAATGACAATGCTTAAAGGTTGCATTTCACCAGGCACAAGGCCAAACTTTGTACGGTAGCAACTATTACAACTTTATTTTATAGACTGTGGAATAATGAAATCGGAAATAAATAACTGATAGGATTTAAACTGGGGATGCTTGAAGTCTTTTTAATCTGTTGCTCGATAATTCTAACCGTTTTATCGCCCTAAATACAATATATTCTTAATAGCTAAAAGCAGAAATTAAAGTAACCCAATGCTATAAACTAGTAGCATTCCAGTTTAAAACTGGTGATTATTTTATAAACTCTAGAGAAATCAAAAACATCATTCTCTGACGGGACATTGGAGTGAAGTCAAGTGCATACATTGGTAGGAATAAATTACAGTTGATCAAATCTACACAAGAACTTCACATATATTCAATTCCGTCTTAAGGCATAGGAACACAAGGCATAGTTGCCCAGGAGCCTCACGTGTTTAGAGACCCGGTCCTGAGCTATGTATGCTGAAGCTTGCTGCCAATAAATAATATGCGGCCCAGTGCTCTGATTTGCCAGAAGGGCTATAATGCTGCTAATACAGCCCTGCTGGTATTTCTTTTATCGAACCCGTGTTGTATAAAACTGCAGTCAACTCTGGTAAAATCTGAACTCAAAATACAGAGGAAGGTATCTAAATATCATAAGACTTTTGATATATCACTTTCGTTTTTCATTGCCCTTCATAAAAGAAGATTCAATTTTAAACATTTGGAATTTATTCAATTGACAATATTTTTTTACTTTCATTTATTTCATTCTCTCCGGAATCATGAGAGACAAATGTTTCCTCCAAAACATTTGAACATACAACATAAAGGGGCCTAATTAAATCTAGCAAGTTACTTAAGCCGTCATTCTACCACTCCCAACAGTCGCTGTCTCTTACTGAAGAATTAAATTCAATTTGTTTGACTGAGTACTTCTGCTAATTACCATCTTGAACACTATATCAGTAAACATTAGCCATTGAAGAAATGGGAATGTCATTCAAATCATCCAAATTCTAGCACGCAAAAACTAATACTTATTTCTGGATTATCTCTGGTTTTGATAGCGTCATATCGTTGTGTGTGTGTGTGTGTTTGTGTGTGTGATGTATATATATGTATATACGTTTGTGTGAAAAATACAAAATTTAAATAATTTAACTCTTCATGATGTACTAATAATTTCGTTATTTTCAAAATAGCACTTGCGAGAAATAAAAAACTGATATAATAAAACATTCTCTCTCTCTCTCTCTCTCTCTCTCTCTCTCTCTCTCTCTCTCTCTCTCTCTCTCTCTCTCTCTCTCTCTCTCTCTCTCTCTCTCTCTCCCTCTCTCTCCCTCTCTCTCTCGCCTTTTATTCTTATATCACGACTTTTAGGATTTTGCCTAACAGAACATGCGATATTACGTTTGTCATTAATTATATAATCCTTTTCACTTTCTCTACAAAATCAATACACCATCAACATTTTGCATTATCTGATGAATTATTCAATATTCCCGTGTGGCATGTTATCTTTCATAGCTTATTTTTAATTGAGAGTTTCTTAAGTTCCAATCTTATTATGATATAGGTTACATAATTTTATCAATAATCAGTACATGACTTTATATTAGTGTTTTATTATTTTGTTTTGTTTTCATCTTTAAGGAGTACAAGTCATTAGAAATTTTTTGTGGTCTGGTTTATCTCGAAAATGATTATCTTATTGTTTTGTTGCATAATATTAAGGCCAAGAATATCACTCATCGTTAATTTATTGATCATTGCCAGTTTTACCTTGATGCGAATTTTCATGTTACTGAAGTCGAATCGTAGTTTCCGAAATAGCAAGTAACTGTAAAAGCTTGTACTACATGATTTTAAAAAAGTTGAAAATGCGTCCTGTTTCCAAAGCAACGAGCACATTTCAAAAGTGCATGCTGTGTTCCGTAAAAAAGTGTTGTCTGATTCTATGTGAAGTTTCCGAAAATATGAGCATCTATAAAAGTTTGTACCACATGCACCTGGCGAAGCCTCGGCACACATCAGAAAATGCAATGTTTGCTATTTTCTACGTACAGGAATAATACGATGTCCGCACATGTACCATATGTCCTTCCTAAACAATATGTCCTTCCTAAACCATATGTCCTTCCTAAAACTTCCGCATGTGCAAATGATTGTGAATAGTTCTTTTTCTACGGACCCTACACTTATCTTCACTTCTTGGGCTAGTTGTCGAATAGTTATGCGGTGATCCTCCAAAATGGCGGCTTCTACTTTATGTACAAGTTCCGTTTCCTACAATAACCGGAAGTGGGTCAGGTGAAATCTTTAATGAACACCCCTTGAAATAGCTTTAATCTAAATACGATTGACTCTACTATTACTAGAAACCCTGTGTCAGCTCTCTAGTTAGTATAACTTGTATCTTTTCTATCTAATTCTACCTTATTATACCTTATTTAGTTAATCTAGTCCCAGTCTGACCGAGTCGATTTTGCTTAGAAGTTTAGCACTATCACATTTAAAGAGTAATGATAAACGTAATTAGCGTAGATATTTAATCTGTGAACTAATTAGCTATTCATCTTTCATATAAATTAGTTAAACGGTATCCACAAATGAACAGTTGATTCTCCTAATATTTATAGTAGTAATTAAAATACAAGCTTGTACTCGAGTGCGAAAATAATGCAACTAGTTAACTCTAAAATGTAGCTCCTTTAGTCTACTTGATTTATATCTCCATTACTTGATCCTATTTTACTTTATTTGTTTTATTTTACTACATTTCTTTTTTTTTCACCTTTAGCTTCTCGTTTCCTGATGTGGCTGAGTGGTAAAAAGCTTGCTTCCCAACTATATTATTCCTGGTTCAGTCCCACTGTGTGGCACCTTGGGCAAGTGACTTCTGAATGGATCCCGTCGTATATGTGTGTGCATGTGTGTCTGTATGCCTGTGTTTGTTTCCCATCACTGCTTGACAACCGGTGTTAATGTGTTTACATCCCCGTAACTTAGTGGTTCGGCAAAAGAAACAGATAGAACCAGTACTAGCCTTACAAAAAATAATTACTGGAATCGATTCATTCGAGTAGAACCCCTTCAAGGCGGTGACCCAGCATGGCCGCAGCCTAATGACTGTAACAGATAGATAACAAAAAAGGCATTGGAGAGGCGGCATACCCTGCGCGCAGATAAATTCTTTCGTAAATTATAGTGTGGCTTATGTAGGCTTTTTACTTGAACTGAATTAAGCTTTATAAGTGTTTGACTAAAAGAGTGTTAGAAGCCAAAGAACGGTGAAATTAAGTAATCAGCCCTTGAATAAACGAAACCCTCGAATAAACGAAACCTGATCTCATACACACACACAAAAGTGTATACATCTGATCTTATACACACACACACACGCACACGCGCAATTCACAAACACAGTCATATATCTATGCATGCATGTATGTACCCACACGTGTCTACGCGCATAGGTACACCATGATTTATACACACGCAAACGACGGTCGATTCATATGAAAAAGGAAGTGAACAAAATGAAATACTTATAGAAATATTGCATAGCAACGTCTGTCAATGATGACAAGTGAATCAAACGTACTGTAGTTCGTTGTAGGATATAAACAATATGACAACTTGCTTGTCGGGAGATTTGTAATTTCTTTTTTTAAATATCACCATTATAGGTACTTATACTCCGGTGAAATTAAGAAATCGACTCGTAAATAAACGAAACCTTCAAATCCATCACTCTACACACACACACACACACACACACACACACACACAGAGTCGCATATCTATGTATGTATTTATGTATGTTTGAATATAATAAAACCAAACTTTCATCATTTCGAGCCACTCATCCAATAAGTATATCTGCCAAATTTGGTGAAAATCTGTTCGGTCGTTTCCCAGTAATTTTGCAAACACACAGACAAACTGACAAAGATGAGTAATTACAGTACCCTGCTTTCGCTTATGCGCGCAGGGTGAAAATAGTAAAATTTCCAAACTCTTACAACTGACAGCGCGATAGCTTGATAATAAGAACCAGTGTATAGAAATTCATTTGAATATCGTCTGTAGATATATGCATACTAACATGTATGTGTGCGTATACCTCCTCCTCCTCGACTCTCTCGTCACTGACACGTGATCAGAGGGAACCCGTCTTTCCAATTGCTATCTTCACCAAGACCTGACCAGCTTATCCTGTCTCTTTCATAAGCTGTCTCCTTAAACGTTCACAATAAAGTTTCCATCGTCTTGGCTTAACAGCCCTCATCGTTTGTTTTTACTGTTTTGTTCTCATTGTTCTGTCTTTTACTGTTTTTACTTTTTTATTGTTTTCACTATTTTGTTCTTACTGTCCTGTTCTTGTTACCATTTTTACCTTCCGCAAAATATCCCAAATTTTATTTAATTTGTTTTGCGGGAAGGATTGTTTCAACGAAGTCGCGCCTTGTCCTTACATTCGAACGCAGAGTAGACAAAACAGGGACAACTGAAGAATGGGAATATTCTTTGTGTTGTATGTCTTGCACTCTGTTTTTTTTCGTTGTTTGAAAAAAAGTTCGTTTCTATGTTTTTGTGTTTATGTTTTCATTTCTCATTGTGTTCCACGTTTTTTAATGTCCTGTACCCATATATGCATGTATATGTACATATATAATAGATATGTACATATATATACATATTATTATATATATATATATATATATATATATATATATATATATATTATATATATATATAATATATATATATATATTATTTATATTATTAATATTATAACCTGTTTTGTTGCTTAAACTAAATGTTGGTCTTCTATTTATGAAATTACTATTTTGATATAAGTGCTTTGTGCAAGAAATGATGTACAGATGTGTGTCTATGTGTGAGAGTGTGTATGAATGTGCTTGTGAATATTCATATGAAATGCATGTGTGTATATAATGGTGACGTGTCAGTGGTTCCCGAATATTTCGGTCCTTGCGTAAAACTCCAGGTCAGTTGTACGTGAAAATCCAGATCAGCCATGCGTGAAAAACCAGGTCAATTTCTTCACTACATATCAAATACATATATCAAGCAAATACATTGTATTTAACAAACCGAACCTCTAATTTCGATTTTTATATCTTATTTTGCTCCTTTGCTTTTTTCTCTATATTTTCATTCTATTTATTTGTTTCTTTTATTTTCTTCTCTCTTATTACTACATGACTTTTTTCATTTAAACGCAGATCTTTTTTTAGAAAGCAAATCTTTACGATAACAGATTTTACTTAATTTACATGCTATATTTTCCCATTATGTTGTATTTTTGTTATTTTTATTTTATTATATTTATTTATTGTATTTTTGTTCTTATCTACGGTCATTGATTATTTAAAGCAAACCATATATTGTAATCTGCCGAATATATTTATTGTCTATGGTATATAATAAGAGTTTTTGCTATTTGTAGCATAGTTCATATTTTAACTTTTAACCTACCATATATATATATATATATATATATATATATATATATAAATAGGAAAAAAGCAACAAGAATGGATTAAAATATCGGTACGATCGTTTCGTACGAGGACATATTTAATAAGCTACAAAAAATGCAGTGAATACAGATGGCTCGTACTCGTCTGCCGAAAAAACATCAGAGAATTCCCAAACATCAAAAGGGGTAGATACAAAAGAGGTTGTAAGATTAGCTGCATTGAAGAAAGTTCGATTCGTGGTGATCCGATGAAAGGTTTTAAACCTATAGAATTTATGCATGTCTACATATAGTTCATATTGAATATTTGATCAAGTTGTGTGAAGAAATTTTCGGATACAGTCATGCAAAATTTCTGAAAATCCGAGTAAGAGGCAAAGTGACTGCCATATCATGTAGAGGAAAGTCTGAGTAAAAGCAAAGTGACTGTCATATCGTGTAGAGGAACAGATTGTTATTGAAACTTACAAGGATCGCAGATAAGTTCGATTTTTTGGAGATCCGATGAAAAAGTCTTGAACTTACAAAAAATGTGTATGTCCTTATAGTTCATAATCCAGTTTTGTGAAGAGATTTCGGGTACAATCATGCGAAAAATATCAGGGAATCCGAATGAGAAGC
>NC_042999.1:71031468-71058968 GCF_006345805.1 Octopus sinensis | reverse complement strand
ATTTTGTATTATTACTTTCTATATATTTTTATATGAGTATTGCTGTGTATTGTTTGAGTTAGAGAATATTATAAAAGTGAAAAGATTTTGTCTATTTATTTATTTCGGCTGTCCACCTACGACTGTGATTAAATTGACTAGGAACATTGTACGCGATGAATATTCAATACCAAGCAATCTTAATCCCCATATTGAAGCTGCGTTAAAATTTGGCAAGCTTACCTTTACCTATTCTGAGTTTCCTCTCCTCTATTTGTTAATACCTTTATTTACCTACCAATGCGTTGTTTCACTTTAAGGATGTTTATTTACCCTCCCATTATATTTCGACTGTTGTCCACTGTTTCAAATACGTTTTAGTATTGTCGTTCTAGCCTTTTTTAAACAATCACATATGATTCGTCGCAAAGAATCAACCTTAAAATAAGAATCTTGCTTCCACTACCAAAAGCTAAACGTATCTTTCAGAAAGCTCCATACCAAGAAAGAGAAAGAAAGAGAAAGAAAGGGAATGCGCGGTTAAGGAGGAGGGAGACAGAAATGGAGTAGCCTGTGGGAACAGAGAGAGGAGGAAGGTAAGTGACAGGGTATTAGCAAGGATTTGTCAGAGGGACTGGTTAGAAGAATAAGAATAAAAAAATATAAAATTATAGAGTAAAAATTAAGACTTAAAATAATAAAAAGCATAAAAAATTAAAATAAAATATATAAAAAATACAAAAAATGAAAATAGAAAATAGAAAATAGAAAAAGGAGAAATAAAAATAAGAATGAGAATAAATTGTAAAAATAAGGGCACAGATAAAAGAGGAGAGGAAGATAATGGAGGATAAAAATAAAAATTAAAAGGATCAAGGTGAATAGGGAAAGAAATAAAGAGAATAACAGGGAAAATACCAGCACAATTCCTCAAGTTGGGGCAAGAGGTCAAGCAGTAAATATTTGTGTGTGTTGAATACCAGTTGGTTACGATCAGTAGCTATAGATATATTCTATCTATGGGGGTGTGTGAATATATTAAAGGATAAATGGAGAAGCAGGCATGAATGGAGAGGCCAGTTAAATATTTAATAATTTTAAAATATCTAAGTGGTTAAGGTTTAAAATTTAAGCGATTAATTTAAAGCCCGCAGGTTAAAGTAAAAAATTAACAGTCGTCTTCTAAGGTACTAATGTTGATGGAGAAATTAATGAAGGAATAGACATAGGTGTATTATAATGACCATGGAAATATAAGCGTTATGTGTGAAGGATAAGTCTACACTTGGACTTAATGGAAAAATTTATGTGCAGAAAAATTGTTTCTTGTCCTCTTTCACACACACACACATATATATATATATATATATATATATATAGAGAGAGAGAGAGAGAGAGAGAGAGAGATTGGGGGGAGAAACAAGAGTACACAATGGTACCAGCATTGCTAGAAACATGAGTCAAAAAACGACTCAATTAGCCACAAAACGCACTTAAGTGGACAAAACAGAGGGAACGAGAAAGATACGTACCGTAGTGAGACAAGCTCACAAGTTAAGCAGATCTGCATCTCTTTAGTCAACTTATTAAGATAAGTGCTTTTTATGGCTAATTGAGTCACTTCTTGTTTCTAGCTGGTACTATATCATAGTTATCTAAGTTATATATGAGGGGCGTTCAATAAGTAATGCCCCTGACCCACTTCCCATAGCAGTAGAGCAACGAAACTTGGCACAGTTATTAGTCTTTTTCTACATAGGAACCACCAAGAGGTACGCATTTCTTCCATCGTTTGATGCAGCTCTGGAGACCGTTTTTGTAGAAGACCCCAGCTTGGTCCTCCAACCACGACGTGACTTCAGAAATCAAGGCTGCATCATCTGGGAAATGCTTTCCTTTCAAAAACAACTTCATGGCTGGAAAGAGGAGAAAATCAGAGGGCGCAAGGTCAGGAGAGTAGGGGGGATGGAGGAGGGGTTCATAGCCGCACGCCTGTGCTTCTGATCTGGCGACACGCGAGTTGTGGACCGGAGCGTTGTCGATGCCTTTGCTGATCTTGCCCCGCCTCTTGATTTTGATAGCTTCTCTTAATTTCCTCAAAAGTGAAGCATTATAGGCTCCTGTAATTGTGGTACCCTTTGCCAGGAAATCTGTCATCACTACTCCGTCCTGGTCCCAGAAGACTGTGAGCATGACCTTGCCAGCGGAGGGCTGCACCTTTGCCTTCTTTAGAGGAGGTGAGTCATGGTGCTTCCACTGCATTGACTGGGCTTTGGTCTCTGGATCATAGTGATGGATCCAGGTTTTATCCTGTGTAATCAGTATTTTGAAAAATTTTGACTCATCTTCTTGGCACATCTCCAAATTCATCCTCGAGCACTCGACGCGTTCTTGCTTCTGGAAAGGCGTGAGCAACCTGGGAATCCATCTAGCAGACACCTTTTGCATATGCAAATGGTCATGAATGATAGTTTCCACAGACCCGGTACTAATCTTGATCTCATGGGCTATTTGGCGAATAGTTATGCGTCGATCTTCCAAAATGGCAGCCTCAACTTGACGGACAGATGCCTCATCAATAGCAGAAGGGGGCGACCAGATCTGGGAGCTGTTTCCACAGAGTTCCGACCATGTTTGAATTCACGATGCCAGCGTTTTACAAGGTCATATGATGGGGCATCATCACCATAAGTTACTTTCATTTCATCAAAAGTCTCCCGTCGTGTGCATCCTTTCAAATACAAAAACCGGATCACTGCTCGACACTCAACAGGCTCCATTTCACACTTGACCCAGTTCAAACACCTGTAAATCAGAAAATACAATTAGTTCAGAGCTGTAATTTGCCACTTAATCTATAGGGATATGAATAATTGCACATGCAAAATTTCAGCTAGATCAAATAACTGCAAGTGGGTCAGAGGCATTACTTATTGAACGTCCCTCGTATATAAACACCATGTTGGACCACTGAACTTAACACGTTTTTTTTTCCTTCTCTTTATTTATTTCCTCTTATTCCTCTTATTCTTTTCTGTCGGAGACCGTAGGCTCAAAAACTAGAAGACTTTTCCATTTTTCTCGAGCGTCACACTAATACACCTGCTGGTAGTTCATGCACCACTTTTCGTTTTTGTCTTTCTATAAATCTTAACTATGTGTACTATATATACATATATATACGTACATATATACATATATATGTACATATATATATATATACATATATATATGCATACATACATATATATATATATATTATATTATATATATATATATATATATATATATTATATATATATATATATATATATATATAATATATATATACATATGTCTGTGTGCGTATATATATATATATATATAGTATTTAATCATATCAAAGGGAAATGGAATTTTGATTGAATATTTTTATTTTTATTAAATTCCATTTCCCTTTTGATATTCCTTGTTGGATATGTTCTAACCCTAGGTTGGACCTTGCTGAAGAAGATCAGACCTTGTGAGTTCCCCCTGACTCGCTAAAAGATTATCAGAAACCAATTGGTCCAGGGTACTAGATGCTAAATGTTTTTCATTTCCAAATTTATTCCTGTCGAATTTTATCCGTTATTTTTGTGGTTTACAGAACCTAGCTGTTCTTTCTAATGTGTTGAATCCACGTTAAGTGGATTCCTTATGTGTATAAATATACACTACATCGTATGACTAATTGACCAATTAGTCTTCTTGACCAATTCTTTTTACACATTAGACCACTGGAAATGTAAATTTTGATTGAATATTCTAATTTTAATTAAATTCCATTTTCCTTTGATATGATTAAATACTATATATATATATATATACGCACACAGACATATGTATATATATATATATATATATATATATATATATATATATATATATTATACACACATATATGAATACATACATATACACACACATTTTTATATAGTGCAAACACACACACGTATATTTTTATATATATCCATACGTATACATATATATATATATATATATATATCCACAGGTATGTGTTTGCATGTGCTTGTGTGTGTATGTGTGTGTATGTGTGTATATGTATGTGCATGTGTGTGCGCATTACACTTTTAACCATTTTATTATATGTTTGAAATATATTTAATGTTGGTCTCTATATATTGATTTTGTTAAGACTTTTATTTATGAGAGTACTTGATAAAAATTTAATCAGTAGTAATATTTGTCTGGCTTTAGTTAGAAACTTATTTACTCTTAGTCTATATACTTAGAAATATTCTGTAACACGCCGATGAAGCGGCAAGTTGACGAATATAAACGGAATAGTTTACAATTTTCATCTCACAGATAGTATGAAATTGTTGGCCTTCAATTTGTACACCGGTATGTTTGTTTTTCTTTTTTTTTTGAGAGTTTTTTTCTTAATCATTCGTATCGATTACAATTTAATTATTGAATACTTAAGATATGACAACAACGCAAAATTGACAGTCGGGCTTCAGTAGTTTAATTATATTGACCATACTGTGTCTCAATTCATACAACCGAATATTGCGACCTTGAAGACTCCATCATCATACAAGTACGTTTCATCCATCTCTATGCTATTATATTTATGAAGAGTTGGATTCGCACAATGCGGTAGCAAACGATCAGTTTTACAATATTACTCTTTTCACTTCTAATAATGGCTTCTTATTCCCACCACATCAAATGTTCGTACAAGTCGGTTTGAGGGTCCCTTTGTCAATCTTAGAATACGAACCACTGACTGCTCGGTTGTCTGTGCATCGATTCATCTATTTGCGCTTTCCGGAAATTATGATGTCATTAATTTTCTTTTTTTATTTGTATTTCGATTTCCTCTACGAAATTAAACTGTCATCCAGAAAACGTTTCCAATGTGTTTCTATAATTTTATATCAAATATTCATTTAGTGTTGCAATATTATTTCTATTTTGGAGGGTTGCTACAATTCTAAATGTCGGACTCCGTTAAAGCACCGTCAAAGAAACAAAATTATTCTTCGGGATAAAATCGATCTAATCGATTTTATGAAATTTTGAGAAAAATACGTTCTTAGAAAATGTGTTCGAATTTCTTGGTTTGGTATCCGACTTGAACATCAAATATAGACTTTACATATAGTAGTATGAAATAAAACACAAATTGGTCGTGTTTCTATAAAAAAAATCTCAACTCTAAGTTGCAAAATATATTTATGCATCAATGGTAAATCTTTCTAATGAAGTAAATCGTTTCATGAGAATATTTTGCACTCAAGCTCTAAAAGTGGACAAAATATTCGTTATGTATACAGTGCTTCAGTATTTTGCCGCGAGGAGTTATTGCTTATTTGATATCTAATTAGATTTAGAAGGAACGCTCTCAGTAAAATGCTATACAACACTGCTTAAAATTCATCCAGCGGTGATCCCTAGGAGTTATATGATTATTATATATTTTAACCACGTCAAAGAGTGGATAGAGTCCATTGCGTGACCGATCAGATGTATAGATTAAAGGTAATCAGCCCTATTGAATTAAGAGATAACAGTCGAAAAAACAGATCAAATACATCAATGTTACCATAAAGGGTCCCTTCAAGAATTTCATTCTGCTTCACGAAAAATTCTCTATTACGATTTAATCATTATTTGGGCTTGATGAAAACTTTCATTTTTGTGCTGTCCTGTAGTGATTTTTTTTTCCGATTCTGTAGCGTTTTCCGGGTTTTCTGTGTTCCAAGCCCAAACTGGAACTGGGCTTAGGACTCGCTAAAGTGAATTTATAAACACTGACTATTTTGGCAATAGATACTTTGACATCAAATACCGGACTTCATCAAGAATGCTTCTTATCACCATTTCTATCTACTTCTTTCGGTTCTTCGAAGTGTATTGGGTATGTGACAGTTTCCTATTTCTTTACACAGTTATTTACATGTTGTGGGATTCTGCAAGGTCTTCCGAGCTGCAGGATCGGATAGCAGCTGGCAGAAAAAAACAGTGCTCCCAAGTATGGCCTGCTTCTTCACATTCATAGGTGGTTGGGTCTGTCGTGTAGTCCCAAACTTGTCAACTTTTGATCAATTTGTGCTCGCTCCAAGTTTATGAGTATCGTCCACTTAATCTATAGTGCTTCTCATCTAGGAGAGAAGCCTTCAGCAGAGGAGGATTCCCATATCGATTGGAGAAGGGTCGTTCACAATCTCTTCCATCCAGATCTGGAGATTGGTTTCATTTCTAGAAGTTATTAGGAACTGGATATGGCTAAGGAAGCTTCTTCATGACTTCTATCGTTGGGCTGAGGGTTAATATCTACGGAGGAGGTGATGTTTGTCACTAATAGCCTTTGTCACCTCGACTCGGCTGATTACTTCCGGTGGTATCAGCAGGGACAATGCCGACGAAGAGGTGCAAGTTGTTTGTGTGGGTGGGTTCGTGTAACTTTTGATCAGGCAGCAGATGGTGTACGACGCAGGATCAAGTTTCAGGCTTGAGTTGATCTATCTTAGACAGGACACGCATAATCCGCGGAGGAGTAATACGAGATCATAGCTGTAGATTTTAATGTGTGAGCTGTGATTTCCCATTTCAAATTGACCAGCTTCCTTAGGATATTGTTTCAGAAACCAACTTTCAGTTTGGTGTTTTTGGTGTACTCCTTAGAAGAGTGAGTGCAATCCAAGATTAGTCCATGGTTAACAAGGTGGATAGAGCGCTCCAGTGATGTTCCAAGCCATTTAATGTTAAGAGGTCGGTTGCCTTCACGATTCCTGAGATGGAATAAGCAGCCTTGAGTCTTCACAAGGTTGGTATGTAGGTGGTTGCGTTCGTAATAGAGGAATTGTTTATCAAGAACCGAGATGACGTTTGTTTCTTCTGCTTCAAATGCATTGAGAGGTCATCGGCGTAGATGAGCCACTCTGTTTTCTATTAGTTGTTGATTATATCATGGAAGTTGTAATCGAGAGTAAAAAATTTGACATCCAATGGACCGATCAAAGATGGTTGGCTGACAGAAACTTCGTTTATGATAATGCGTTGTTGGCAGAAACTCCAGAAATAGTTTACAAGAACTGACTTGCCACCTGAATCAAGTGGCGAGAAAAAAATGTAATGAACGCAGAAGAAACGAAAGACATAGAGATTGGCCAAGAAACAGGCTCACAATCTTGAAACAGACTCACAATCAGAATAATATCAGTCTGCTGAAGACGTGAGTCGATACTTTTGTATTCTGTGCAATGCCAGAGATACTGTAACCTATGACAATGCAGAAGCGTAAAAGTGACAGCAGTATTTCAGCCAATGAACACACTGTATACCAACAAGCATCCAAAACACGGTAACTGAACAAAAATTCGACTGAGTAACCTCGTCTTGCCATTGATAAAAACTACATTGAGATGTGCATCACCCGGAGGGAGATAAAACGAAGATTACAGGCCACGTGGCATCGAATTTTTCAGGAAGACTTCAAGACAAATAATGGTAACATGTAGGAAAAACATGCAAGTGATTGAGAACACTGGAAGAAAACTTTCGCCTGGTGCGCAGACATATTCAGGATCGGCTAATTAACATGTTTACAGAGGAAAATGGTCGACATTTTTATATATGTAATATATTATAAGTAAAGGAAAATGATCGAGTATATAATATCCATAATATTTGAATTCAAATATATTGCATGCAATTAGAAAGATGTAGGGAAATTAAGACTGTTTTCTTCATTCTACGAATCTAAGTGATGAGAAAAGTAAACAAATGATACGGCAACGTTACCTGAAGAAGACTGAAGTTTCATGCAAGAAGGTAATCTTAACATAGTTAGCACTATATTAAGTGTCGTCGTTTAAAAGTCCTTCAGTTTTCTTAGACACAGTTATACATCGGCGATACACCGGAGCAATAATCCAATCGATTATTACCTAATCAGAAATAATAATTATTTTTAAATTCCCAGCGTAACTTAAAACTTCTCCAACAAAGCTTTTCTTAATTGCTTTCACAATAGGATTATGTCAAAAATGAAGTCTAAACTCGTTAAATTAAATCTACAAGTAATAATTTCTCAAATGCATTTTTACGTCATATTTCATCAAGATCTAATCGTTTTACTCTTGATGAATAATAAATTATTCCGTATTAATATTTCTTTCATTAATATGTCAAATCTTAAAAAGCAAATATATTTTCCTTCTCAGCTTATTGACACAAACTATGGAAAGTAAAGCGAAAGAAGATTTAATAAGATTTGTTTTCCCCATTAAGAGGTTTTGAACCTTAACCTCTTAAATAAAAATATCAATGAATACATTATTATTATTATAATTATTATTATTAGTAGTAGTATTATTATTATTATTATTAATATTTTTAATATTAATTAATGAAAAAAAGAGAGCAGTGCATGCCGTCAAAGTGACAAAGTATGCACAGCCCAGTATACCCATCATGACTACCCGTCTGATAAGGGTACACCAGGTGCATGCATTACAACCATATGTGCGCGACATGGTGATCTTATATGAAGATAAACAGCAAATGACCTTGCAGGTCGGACCCAGTTAGAATTTTTTCAGGTCGAATAGCCCATCTCACTCAAAAGGTCCTTGAATAAGGGTTGTTTAAGGATGTTAATCAACAACAACATCAACAATAACAGCTGTGTTCAGGCTGCATCTTCACAGAACCGCTACTGAACCGAGCGAGAGGCCTTCCCTTAATGGTCCAGCTTCATTTTCGCTGTTACAACCAGTATTTCTTCGGAAACTCCTGTCTCTCATAAACTGGGATAAGGTAATAATAATAATAATAATAATAATAATAATAATAATAATAATAATAATAATAATAATAATAATAATAATAATAATTCTGCAACGACATGATTGAAACAGTGGACCATCTAATCTCTGGATGTAAAGTCTTAGCACCAGTGGAGTATAAATTAAGACATGACAGAGTTGGCCAATATCTCCACTGGCTAATAAGTCGGCATTGCAATATCAAAACTGCCGACAAGTGGTATAATCACCACCCTGAGGCTGTAACTGAAGGAGAAAATGTAACCATTCTGTGGGACTTTCCAGTACATACAGACCGAACCATCAAGGCCAATAAACCAGATATTGTTGTGAAAGACCAAAACAATAAAGTTTGCTTATTGATCGACATGAGCATCCCCTGTGATCATAATATCTCAGCGAAAGAGTTTGACAAGCTCAGAAAATATAAAGACCTACTCATTGAAATTGAGAAAATGTGGCATCTCAAGACGGTTACAATACCAGTGATCGTAGGAGCACTAAGAATGATCAAATGGGAACCGAAAATTATATGAGAATGATCCCTGGCTTACCATCCCTGCAAGAAGTGCAAAAGATTGTCTTAACTGGTACATCACACGTATTGAGAAGAGCATTGTCGATGTGAGAACTGTTGCTGCTCATGTATTTTAATTTAACTTTAAAAAAAAAAATTTTTTTAAATGAACGAACTACTGAGTTTGGTTTAATGGCCTACCAATGTATACTATATGAGTTTCTTTGCCCTAGGAGTCGGGAAGACACTCGGCAAGAAATGGAAGCAAATTTGAAAGAAGAAAAAAAAATAATAATAATAGTAATAATGAATATGAAAAGCTTTCACGCTATAAAGATCTGCATATTGAAATCACAAAAGTGTGGAAGTGTGGAAGCTTAAAACTACGATAATACCAGTAGTAATTGGTGGGTTGGGAATGATAAAGAAGGGAGCTGAAAGTATATTAAGCAACTCCCTAGTAACTCCAGTCTCCGTGAAATACAAAAGATAACCTTGATGGCTACAGCCCATATACTATGGAAAGCACTCTCCATCTAAAGTGGAATAAATGTGGTGATAATTTTAGCATGCATAACAAAACAAAAGTGTCCTTGCTACTCTTGGCCTGCGGAGGATGTCCGGTACTAACGCAGCTGAAATAAAATTATAATGAAAGGAAACTATTATTTATCATTATTCCTTCGTAACACATTGTAGGTAAAAAGCACTGGAGTCTTTATTCATCCGTCAAGTCACAACAAGGACCTCAGATAGATAATACTTTCCTTAAGATGTGCGCTGTGCCCAATAAGGTTGCTTTTTGAAAGACATCAATCTTGTATGGGATTTGAAGTTGCCTTAAGAAGTCTTGAAGTTTCAATGGGATTGCACCCAACGCTCCGATCACCATGGTATCACTTTTACATTACCCTCTCGCATTTCATACAGTCTTGCCATTTCAACTTTCATTTCGGAGTACTTGCTATTTGTTTTCAACCTCTTTACTTACAACATTCATGTTCTTTGGTATAGTTACATCAATGATTTGAAAGTATTTGTCTCTCTTATTCAATATGACAATACTCGGCCGACGGCTTTCGATTACACGATCCGTCTGAAAATCATAGTCCCAGAGTATCGTTACTTTTCTATCCTCTTGCATAACTTTACATGCTACATGCTCATACCAGTTTTCTGTAACTTCATATTGGTATTTGCGGCATAAGAGCCAATGAAGATATACACACACTTTATCGTGGCGGCGCTTGTATTATTTTTGGGCAAGGCTCTCACATCCACTTTCCAAGTGGGTCACATTTTCCACACTCTTTCCACAGAGTCTGCATTTCTGGGTGTCAGAAATTTTATAGATGTTTTACTTCACTACTTGGTAGCGAGAGCCTGGTTTTGTGCAGCAATAATCAGGCTTTCGGTGGTATGCTTCAAATCATCTCGCTCAAACCATGCCTACGATGCTGTATTATCCTTAACTTCTTGTATATTGCTTTCAAACTGTCCACGCATTCTCATTTCAAGGTCTTCTTTTCTCTTCTCCTCATCTTCTTGGTTGGTTAAACTCTTCTTTGTC
The DNA here is from genome assembly GCF_006345805.1 of Octopus sinensis. Classification (NCBI taxonomy): domain Eukaryota; kingdom Metazoa; phylum Mollusca; class Cephalopoda; order Octopoda; family Octopodidae; genus Octopus; species Octopus sinensis. Next base: position 71,048,083 of record NC_042999.1, on the reverse strand, counting down.
CATCATTTCTGCATTTACACCCATATCTTTCGCGGTATATTGCAGCAGGTCTTCATCACTATTTATCAAATACTCAGCAAGCGTTCTCCTTTCACTTCTAATATAGTGGTCTATACTAATTAGTCCTTTGCCACCATTCTGTCTTTTCATATGCAGTCAGTTTACGTTTGCCCCATGCAGCAGCATCAACTTTCTCTTCCTTCTATCCAGTGTTGATATTTCAGTGTTGATATTTCCATTTAAGGATGGACGTACTATATCTGACCACCGCAACTGCCCAGATATTCATTGAGGTAATCAAATTTTTGGCATTCACTCTTTATGGAATGGTCTATACTAATTAGTCCTCTGCCACCATTCTGTCTTTTCATATACAGTATGTTTTACGTTTGCTCTAGGGTGTAGCGCACCATGCAGAGTCATCAACTTTCTCATCCTTGTTGATGTTTCCCCCTTAGTCCATTGGAAGATGCACGCATTATATCTGACCACTGCAACTTACCCAGATATTCATTGCAGTAATCAATTTTCTGGCATTCAGGTTGGATTTCAACACCATCTTTACCCTTTTTTTATGCACCTTGCTGACCTTGACTTTTATTTTTCTGTGTAGAATGTCACTCAGCTCCAAAATCCCTAAATATCTATACCCACTACCGTCAGGTTCACTCATGGTCCCTCCTGATGGTAACTGCAATCTTCTGCAGGCTGCTTTCTTCCCTCTTTTCCTTATTATCCTTATTATTATTATCATTATTGAGTGAGAGAGCAGTTCATGCCATCAAAGTGACACTGGGGTAAAATATACGAAGCCCAATATACCCATCATGACTACCCGTCTGATAACGGTACACTAGGCACATGCATCACAACCATATGTGCGCGACATGGTGATCTCATATCAAGATAAACAGCACATGACCTTGCAGGTGGGGCCCAGTTAGAATTTTCTTCAGGTTGAGTAGCCCATCCCGCTCAAAAGGTCCTTGAATAAGGGTTGTTTAAGGATGTTGAAAGAACCACCCATGTTTCCAGAGGTGAATTATTCAAACCCCAAAGAATCCCTCTCAACACATGGCTATGATGCTCCCCCACTACTTCTGCTCGTGATCAGAGATGCACATATTGTCAGCCACTAAGGGACATGCTCAACTGGTTAAGGTCAAACAACTGGCAAGCAAATCTGTGGTATTGAGCAGAATATTTGCTGTAGCCCATCTTTTATTCCAAGACAAAACAATGTACATGATAACACTTCCAATCAGTTAAGATTAGAAGCCATGAGAGCCACTGCCTGGTACTGCATCAGGGCATTTATACTGCATCAGGGCATTGGTACTGCATCAGGGCATTGGTACTGCATCAGGGCATTGGTACTGCATCAGGGCATTGGTACTGCATCAGGACATTTATACTGCATCAGGGCATTGGTACTGCATCAGGGCATTGGTACTGCATCAGGGCATTTTTATTATTATTATTATTATTATTATTATTATTATTATTATTATTATTATGAACTGGCAGAATTGTTAAGGCCTCGGCCAAAATGCTTCGCGGTATTTTTTCTGACTTCTTACGTTCTTAGTTAAAATTCCGCCAGAGTCAACTTTGCCTTTCATCTTTTAGGGCCGATAGAATAAAGTCTGTCCGTTCCATTCTAATGAATATATGATGATGGCACACATCACTGGACTATTCTAGCGCTTGGACAGAGTTGTTGGTTGCTGGAAGAGTTTGATTTGGTTCGGATTTCCAAGTGGATAGGAATAGGGACAAGGTTACGAAGTAGGGTGAACAGTCTCACTGAGAAAAAGGATAAAAGGAGAGAGTGGTATATTGTCTCTGCTGTATATAAACCACCTGGCCACCTAGTTTTCGTATGACAGATTGAAGAATCAGCAATTTATTGGGGAAGGGACGCGTAACCCAGGACAGGGTGTTCAGCTCTTCAGAAATTAATTGTTTTATATATGTTTTTCCTGTTAAAAGTAAATTGTCTTTTAAGCCATATTTTAGAACACCAGAACCGACTCAAGCAGGGAAATATTGTTGACCAAGACATATCTGAATATCGCAGTGTTGGTATTTCTTGGGGTGGGGGTTTCATCCACGTGTTACTTCTAGGTTATGGACTTCTTTTCTTCCTTAATTTATTACAGAATAATGTTGAAGATAGCACATTCGGTTAAGGTAAGGCATAACAAATGTCGCAATGTAGTTATGCACAATGAATTCGATTTTATAGAGGGCAGACTTTATTAACGGGCAGATAGTACCGATCTCAAAATTGATTATTATAAACTTGAAATGCTGGTGGAATATTTTCCACATTCTAAAAAGAATAACGTAATTTCACGGTGTCATTGGAGAAAAATAAATTTGAGTTTGGGATGTACTCATGGGGGGTTAGCTTCTTATGGACTCTTAATTATTTTTACTTGATTTATCATGTCTAAACATAACTACTTTACATTCCTATATATATTTGATTGCACGACTAGATATTGTTATATTTGTCATATGCGTATCTTCTAGGTTTATTGTTTTTTTTTGTTTTTGTTTATTTGTTTTGAGAGGGCTGCCCAGTATAGCAATAATAAGGGTTGATGTTACATTAGGCGTTACACTTCATGCTGTAGCATGATAAAAGGTCTAGTTGAGATTGTATTTGCTGGTATAAAAGGTTCGTAAAGACACTTTATGGTGTAGTGATGAAAACTCCTATCCATAGGGTCCCCAGATTGCAGTTAGGGGAATGGCTTGTAGATATGTAGTAGATGTATAGTTTAGCTGTAAATACTCAATAAGCAGTCCCGGACAAAATCACAGGTTACTTTTTGGCAAGACATAGCACCCGTTAGCTAGCCGACCAGAGTCTCGATGAAATCCTGAAGTCCTGAAATGGACGGAAATGCCACCATCATTGGAAAGCAAGATGGTAGCAGGGAATGAATACAAAACATAAAAAATACTTTGTCTTTGGATTTCATCCCAATTCACCTATCAAATTACACCTTTATGAATCTTGGTCTGAGAAGCACGTCAGTTTGATTATGACCTGCGACCATTGATGAGAAATAAGCAATCGAAAGTGAAAGACAGAAAACCACTTTTGTTAGTGTTATTTTCTCTGGATTTAACTATGCGTCTCGTTTTTAGATAAATGTATAGTTTCATTGTGAAACTATCCTCTCATATACAGAATAGCAGCTTATTTGTGGATTCCATTTTAATTGAGTGAAAGAAGGGCAATGCATTTAATTTTATATAAGAATATCTTCGTTAATTGTAAACACCGGTGTTGTAGCGATTGTAAGTGAATTATCGGTTTTAATTAACATAACGGAGCACATATCAGTTGGAGTGATAAAATGGAACGAGTCAGAGAGTATGTGTGTGAGAGAGAGAGCGTGTGTGTGTGTGTGTGTGTGTGTGTGTGTGTGAGAGAGAGAGAGTGAGTGTATGTGAGTGAGTGTGTGTGCGCATGTGTGTGTGCATATGTGTATATATTATGCGAGTATGTGTGCATATATGTGTATGCGAGTGTGTACGTTTGTAGCGATGTGACCTTATAGCATTAGACGAAGAAATTGCTATGTAACTTAAATGAAATTAGAAACTCAGTCAATGTCTGCCAACTGAAACCAAATATATTCTTGACATGTGACTACGTAGTGTAATTTATATGTATTTACGGTCATACTATAATGATCTCTTTACTCATTGACAATGCCTTAAAGCTACTTGTGAAATTTCCTATTTGCAGCGGCACGCTTCTTTACTTCACAGGAACTATTACTAACAGGTTGTTTACGTAAATGTATTTAACACATGTATTTTAATATGTAAGAAACAAATTGATCTTTCAGTAAATGCTTTCTCATCAAAAGGTAACAAGGAAACTTTTTTTCTCTTTATTTCGTTGTATTTCGAGTTATATATATATATATATATATATATATAATAAATATTAGGGAATATATCCAAATTTACAGGGAAAAAAAAATCAGATTTAGGATTAAATCCAATTTTATAGTAAAATATTATAAAATATTATTTGAGACAAAACCACTATTTTGCAAAACAAACAAGGAAAGACTTAATCAATACATAAAATTTAATAAATAGTCAACTATTTATTAAATTTTATGTATGATTAAGTCTTTCCTTGTTTGTTTTGCAAAATAGTGGTTTTGTCTCAATAATATTTTATATATATATATATATATATATATGCATATTCTGGCTGTAAAAAAAATTGACTTCTTTTAAGTAATTTACTTTCTTTCCTTTCTCTCTCTCTCTCTCTCTCTCTCTCTCTCTCTCTCTCTCTCTTTCTCTCTCTTTTCTCCTTCTTCTTCATCTGGATAGAAAAATTATTAGATAGCATTTTATCTATATAGCTAGCAAGTATCCAATTATGTATGTGTATATATCTAATATATCGATCTACATAGATGTATGTATGTACGTATTGTATGTACGTACTTACTTATATTATTATGTATGAATGTGCGTATTAACGTACGAACACATGTACGTGCAAAGATATGTATGTATCTATGTATGCATGCATGCATGCATGCAGCATGCATGCATGTATGTATGCCTGTATGTCTGTATGTACATACGTACGTATGTATGTATATATGTATGTATGTATTATGTATGTATGTATGTATGTATGTACGTATGTATGTACGTACGTATGTATGTACGTACGTACGTAGGTATGTATGTATGTATGTATGTATGTATGTATGTATGTATGTATGTATGTATGTATGTATGTATGTATGTATGTATGTATGTATGTGTGTGTGTATGTATGTATGTCAGCATTTTAGCACATGCGGTGTGCAAGAACTTTCAGAAGTGAAATATACGCAGGATGTTGATATCAAATGGCAGATGATAGCAAACCACTTCATTGAAATTGCCGGGTGTTTCATTTTCACAAGAAATGCCAAAGTCAAGAATAATCAATATTTCAATCAAGCATTTCTCTCTAATGACATTACTACTACAGTAAAGAGAAATCTTCAAACAGCATTCTAGGAGGTGGCTAAACAAAAAATATGCTAAGATTTTTCTTTTTTTTTTACGATAATCTTTTTCACTTTTCTCTCCATTTTTTTACATAGCATGAAACATAATTAACGATGCATTGAAGGTATATTTTATTTTATTTTAATAGCGGTTATCGTTTTTTCTATTATCATTGTTGTTGCTGCTGTTGCTACTGCTTCTATTGCGGTTGTTATCATCATCATCATCATCATCATCATCATCATCATCATTATTATTATTATTATTATTATTATTATTATTATTATTATTATTATTATTATTAATAATAATAATAATAATAATAATAATACCAATAATAATAATAAATATTTCTGGTTGTTATTGTACGTAAATACATCTATCTATTATTGTTATCACTAATAATAATAATAATAATAATAATAATAATAATAATAATAATAATAATAATAATAATAAATATTTCTGGTTGTTATTGTATGTAAATACATCTATCAATATATGTTTCTCGTACTCTCCTCCTTAACTACTGTTTTTGCTTTCGTATCTGCAGTTTGTTTACCTAAATATTCCAGAAGAATGGAATATAATGTCCTGAAGTTAAAGAGAAAACACAAGCAAATGTTTTCTGCTTATGTAAAAGAAATAATAATAATAATGCAGTGGAATTTGTTTTGTAATCAGTGAAGACCAGGTACCAATGCAGCGGTACAAAGGGAAAATTACGTTAGAGTTGTTTTCTGTTACTTTCTACTAGTTAAAAAGAAGTCAACCAATTGGTGCATAAAATTTAAATTTTATTCTGCAATTTATTACAATTTAACTAATAAAAAAAATCTAAACACTTTCTGTGAAAAAAATCATTAGAAGAAATTTGTAGAATAGTTTCGATTCACGAAAAGTTAATATGTGAAAGTATTTAAAACTGAAATAAAAATGTCATATTGTAATAACATTTCTCACTTTTTTATATTGCGAACAATATGAATTAATGAGCTAAACTCAGCAGCGATAGCTAACAAAATACTTCTCGTTTCTACTTCCCAGTTTCTAAAACACATATTTTGTCTTTTTGTTCCAAGGGGAAGGTACGTAGTTCTCATGACTCTAATTTGTAGGACCTCCAAGAATAGTAAAAAGAGCGAGGAAGGTATCCTCAAACTGTACACCTAACCTGAATGCTTACAACGGAGTAAACTCATCTAAAAGCACTCAAGGTGCCAGGTGGTAGTCTGTAACCAAGTGATGAAGGAAATCTTCTCACCCATGTAGGCCATGATGTGATTTGAACGGAACTGTTACATTGAATCAAATGCAAAAGGCTATTTGTGTCAACGTTGCAGTTCCGTTATTTCACTGCTCTGTATTGGTAATTTTTATTAGCCCTGAACGGATGCAAAGCAAAGTTGACATCGGTGGATTTGAACACAGAGCATAGAGAGTCAGAACAAATACCACGGGACATTCTATCTGACGTACTAACACCTCGACCAATTTACTTCCTTAAAATATTCGTTGGAAATTTTGGCACAAGGTCAGACAGTTTAGGGATGGGATTAGTTGATTACACCAACCCCAATGTTCAGCTAATTCTTTTTTTATCGACCCCTCGGTGGAATTTAAACTCGAAACGTAAAGAGCCGAAAGAAATTCTCTAAGCAGCTTGCCCGGCGCGCTACCAATTCTGCCAGTTCACCACCTTTCACTTCCTTCAAATAAGGTAATTGTTCCAATAAAATGCTTTTAGTGTTGCAAACCATGACTAATTTCCTCGGATTTTAGTCCTTTTTTTCACAAAATATATAGGAATTTCATAGTTCTATCGATTAGGGAGGTACCTACTTAATAAGAGGTAAAGTCAATTATTGTGAGTTAAATATTTAGGATACAAACACAACGTATTTGTGATGGTAGTATACGTACCACTGATCTTTATGGTATCAGTAAAAGCGATGTGCAAAAATGGTTCGTCACATCAAGAGATTAGCAATTTCTAATTCGATGTTGTTGGTATTTAGGTCTGGATCAGTTCTGATCAACCAATCATATGAATAATGTCGCTCCTACCATAACCAACACGTCTTATATGTTTTAAGAGACTACACCGTCCGATGTATCATTCTTTAGTAGAACGATATGATTTTATTTAAGATTGACTGCTGTTTCTTGCTGACTGAGCGACCGTATAAAAATTCCCTTATAAGCTCGTTTTGTTTCCTGAGCAGATTTTAAGCATTGTTTGCTGGTAATGTGGCGTGATGACAGAAGTGAAGCGTTTATGAAAACCATCATAGCGCAGAAGAATTACAGCTGGTAGTGGCGATTGCAGTGATTAATATTCTGTTCGATTTGATGAGGGTTAATAGTTGGTGAAAACTGACATGTAGTTTGCTGTAAAACGTTGATTACGTCTCATGATTGATGTTAAATCGAACTAGAAGTATAAAGAATTGTTGCTTTAACAAGTATTCAGATGAACGGAGACAGTTCAGTGAACAAAGAATGAAACAACAAGGTTTGAAGTTATTTATTTTAAACTTCAGTTAATTTGAATTGCGTAACAAATCATTGTTATTGTCTTCAAGTAAAGTTGGAGGAAATTCAGCTTATAAGAAATTTAACTACCAGCTGAAGGGTTGCCGGTTCGTTTGCTGCCTTTGGCTTTTTCTATGAGAAAGAGCTTCAATGCTTGGTTCGTCTAACTAGAAATAAGTACTCAATGGTCATTTATAGATAATGTTATGTAGTGAATATTGTCAATGTGTGAAAGCGAAACTGGAAGTTCAGGAGAGGTTGTATTTTCCATTTGTACAGAACTCCCACGAGTCATTTTTTTAAAGCTAAAGTCATTTTTTTTTTAAGCTGACGGAAAGCTTGGAAGAGGAAATTTTAACATTATGACAGTTGGACATGAATGCCAGTTACAATACAGGTAACTGATTCAATGTTTTGTTTAGTATGGAAATTTCAGTGAATAACTGGTTGATTCACCCATATTTTACTCAAAATTTCGCAAGCCAGCTGAGCGGCCACATCATCAGATGTATGGAATCGCAATGAGGAGAATTTAGAGATGGCTTCCAAGTCCGAATATTCGGGAGTAACCACATTGGTCAGTTCAGGCTCTCAAACAATTTTATTTGCGTTTCTGTCTGATTGTAGAGGAGACAGTCCAGTAGCACCAGGTGATTAAAGTTATGTAGGATTTTAGAGCTCAGTGACGGTTGTGATGGGAATTAACTGGTTTAGTGATGACAGGTAACCTATCAATTGGTTTGTGTCCTGAACAGTTGTGCATATGGTGTAATTGTAGCGATGAACTAGTAGGCCACGATAGTGATACGCAGAAGCGAAATAGCTCACACTATAAGTAAGAGGGAAGTATTTACCCTGCAAGTTTGAACAGGTAAACTAAAACAAAGACGGTCTTCTCGTGGTTCAAAGCTTCATATGAAGGTATATTTCTAGTGACATCAGTAAGCTATATCAGTTTTCGTGTTAATTGATACTGCATATACTGTTTCTCGTGAACCAGAGATGGCAAAAACGAAAAACAGATGCGTAAAGATGAGCTCTTCATGGATACCCAGTCAATACGATGTTGGAGTACATATGGAGGATTACCATGGCAAAAACTGTGCTATGAGTTAAAATCTCACTCACGTTAACTTTGCCTTTCATCCTTTCGGAATCGATAAAGTGTACCGATTCATGACGGTGGATTGGCAGGGCTGTAACGTTAGATCGGAAGCATTGTGGTATTTGTTCCGAACTTTTCTGTTCTAAATTTAAATCTCGCTATGGCCTACATGGGTAGTAAACAATATCCGTCGCTCGGTTTAACACAATGACCTATGACTTTAGGTGCTTTTGGATTAGGAAACTTTATTGTAAGCATTTGGATCAGATCTACAGATTAAGGATACTTTCCTCGTTCTCTCTAACCAATCTTAGAGGATTTGTAAATTAGTATCAAAGGAACTACCTTTCCTCCGGATAACTAATCTGGATGCTCTATGTGATACTCGTGAACGATCTTAATCCATTGAGTTTCCAGAGTAAGCGGGTCAGGAAGATAGAGTTTTACCTGTACCTTAAAAGAGTGCATTTGCTGCATACATTTTCCCTTGAAAATCATTGGCTGTAATGTCTATATTCTCTCATGATGTCATCGGATGACATGAGGATAACTTTACAGAGACAAAATTTAGAGGTGCAGGATCTTCCCATTAGAAGTTGGAGGGATTTTTTAGGTTACGGTTTGAAGTATAAGATGGTGTCTGTGTAAATGCACGTTTGTTTTTGTTGCAGCGTGTGATGCTGGAAACGCCATTATCTAAGCATGTTTAGCTAACGATGATGTTATGGACATTGAAGGGCTTATATTTGTGCATATAATACTTGGAGTATGCTGTAATATTAGGAAAAGAAAGCTCCTAGCTTCATCAGTAGATATTCTGAAAGGAGGACTGAAGTTGATGACCTATCCCTTTTCAATTTTTTTGAGTTTAGGTGGGGTTGAGGTAGGTGATTTCCTATATACTTCAACCTCAGTAGTAAAGTGATTTTCAATTATAGCTTCATTTAATGGGGTATGACCAATTGCAATTACACCACTGTACACCGATGAAGAGGAGATTCAAATGCTGAGGTTTGCGTCTAGGTTTCTCAATATAGATGAAAAGGTTGAGGTGCTTATGGATACAAATAAATTTCCTGTTGAATTTTCTGTAGGTACAGTATTACCTGTGTCAATACATAGGATGGCCTCCTGCATTCCACCTTGATTAAATTGGTGCTAACAGTTATACTGAGGCCAAACTCTGAAGATCCTTATAAAAATCATTATATGTATTTATACACACAAGTACACACACTCACACACACACACACATACGCACGCATACACACACATACACACACACACACACACGTAACCACACACAAATAGACGCATACGTAGCTGAGTGGTAAAAAGCTTGCTTTCCAAGCATATGTTATTGTGTTCAGCCCTACTGTGTGGCATCTTGTGCTTATATCTTCTACTACAGCCCAGGGTCGACCAAAGCCGACCAAGATTACGGTACTTTCCGCCAATCTACCAATGTAGATTTTTGTAGACGAAAACTGAAAGAAACTCAGATCTCACTCCCTCTCTCTCTTTCTTTTTTCTCTCTCTTTCTCTCTCTCTCTCTTTCTCTCTTTCTCTCTCTCTCTCTCTCTCTAACCGTTTAAGTAGAAGTTCTCAGCCAACCACGTGTATATATTGGGTCATCCCATAAATAATCCAGTTTTTCAACTGCATGAACTAAAAGTCGGAGGGGGGGGATAAACTACCTAAATCAACTTGTCCTTATTCTTAGTGCAAGTTTTGAAGAGTATGGTTCGATTTTAACAGTTATTTATCAAAGCTATAATGGAAGTGACAAAGGAGCACATTCGGCATATGTTGCTTTATGAGTTCCGTACAGGCAACAACGCAACGGAAAGTGCGAGGAATATTAAAGCAGTATATGGCGATCGGACAATAAGCGTAAGCCAGTGTCAATGGTGGTTCCAGCAATTCCGAGCTGGAAATTACTGCCTAGAAGACGAGCCTCGTCCTGGACGATCTGTAGAGCTCGATGAGGACGTCTGTAGAATGACGGTGTGTGTGGTGCCACAAATATGAGATATAGGTACATGTGCTATCTTTCAACATGATGGGTCTCCTCCACACTACGACAGAATTGTGGGTGAAAGGCATGGTATCCACGATAGATTTTTACTTCCGTAGCTATATCAAGCAACGAGTTTAAAGTGTTCCTGTTGCCGGTTTGACCTCCTGAAAGAGACCATGAGTGGCGCTGTTTAATCTGTTACACCTTTATTTATTTTTTTTCTCGAGTGTGGTAAGAAGAGGAGTTTCGATTAAATGTCTGTAGGGCAACAAATTGAAACCACATAGAATTGCTCTAAACAGCATATAAACTTTATTAGTTAGTCTCTTATTCAACATGAAATTGCAATGTGAAGTGTTGCAAGTTACATCAATAAATAGTTTTGAAATCCTACCTTGACTTTATGGACAGACTGCATATTTTTATTATCTCCATTCAAGTTGCTTCAATCGAAATGGAATTCTTTCAAATTTACGAGTTATTCCATGATATAAGTGTAAAGTTATATTTATAAAACTTGGCATAACGATTGTTTCAACTGATAACGTCTAATAAATTGCAATATACATACATGCAAACTTACAGACACACATACACACATACATATATATATGTATGTATGTATATATGTATGTATGTATGTATGTACGTATATATATATGTATATATATATGTATATATATGTATATATATATATGTGTGTGTATATATATGTGTATATGTATGTATATATATATATATATATATATATGCATACATATGTATGTGTGTGCGTTTGTGTTTGTCTTTGTTTGAGTATACATACACGTTCATCTATATACTAATATATATACACGCGCGTACACACACACATATATAAATGTTTATGCATGTACGTATATATATATATATATATATATATTCACATATTTATAAATAGATAGAGAGATAGACAGACAGACAGACAGATTAGATAGATAGATAGATAGATAGATAGATAGATAGATAGATAGATAGATAGATAGATAGATAGATAGATAGATAGATAGATAGATAGGATACGCAGATGTGTGTTAATATATACCTAGATATATATTTATATCCATATATATATATACGTCTTATGTGTTATATGTGTTTGTGTTTGTACGCATGCGTGTGTCTATGTATATTTTATATCTTTATGTATAATCCACTATATCCCATCCAAATAAATTAAAATTTGTGGCTTTGTTAAGTTAATGTTAGAAATATTTCATATTATTTGTTTTTCCGTTTCCACTTTCGCTTGCTTTCAACTTTACTTGTGTTATTCACGATTGTTCGCTTTAAATATATCGAACTGAATACGTTCTATGTGCTTTTACTTTACCCTCTTTGTCATCTTTACGAGAAATTCCGTGTATTTGTGCGGATTTCATTTTCTATACATTTATATATGTCTATGATATTTCCTCATCTCTGCTTGTTTGTATTTATACATCCTATTGTCTTGTTGCACTTAGCGACAACTTCTGTAATTAATATTTGAATTATGATTTTAATACTTATCTTTTCACAAAGAAATATTTTTCCATATTTTCATTAACGTTGATACTTATTGTTATGTACTATCATATGTTTGGGAGACGGTGCAGTAGCAGAGTAAATAGAATCACAAATATACTACTCTCTGGTATTTAACTAGATCGCTTTATATTCTGATTCCGTATCACACCTAGTACGACTTTTCCATTATCTTTCCAGGTCAATAGAATATGTATCAATCAGATACTGCTATTGATTTCCTGGATTATAGTCCTTATGCATATGTTATAAATCAATACTTAATTCCCACCCGGTTTTGCATTTCACGATCCTTCTATTATTGATAAAATTTGCATCGCTTATATGCTGGAATCGAATCAGTATGAGAAACTCTCAACAGTCACCTTACTTACTACTGCGAAAAACAATAGTCAGGTATCTCAGATATGGTGCCCTACAGTCCTAGAAATTTCAATAGCAGCAGCATCGAGTCGAGTTTGCTTAGATTTGCATGACCTTGATTCTCCACCTATCATATATTCAATAGAATGTAATCGTTACCCTCGGTAACACCCAATGTCATCTGTTAACTGATCTACATATGATTTCGCTGGCTGACCAATATTATTACGACCATTTTAAGGTATCCAAAGTAGGTTGTAACTAATAAGCTGCCCCCTACGTTTCTGGCAGTGTCAGTCAAAGCGGATTCTACTTCCCCCCCATGGTGAAATAGTTTGGAAGGCTTATTGCACAATCTTTTTTTTCTTCTTCTGTAGATTTAATTTACAGGACATAATCAAAATGGTTTGCATGTAGGTGCCAAGCAGAATGGTATCAAACCTTCAGATTAATGTCCAGATGGTCATAAAATAACATATTCACAAAGCAGAAGAATTTCATTTTCACATTCTTTGAAAACTTAGATTTCCATATTACGCTTAAGCTTTTCAGTTCTGCCGGAGCTTAGCATCTGCTTCAGTAGATATATCGCTTCCGAGGAGCGTGAACGAATTCCCTGGTTTTGTGACACAAATGTAGTGAGTGTGCCTTCCAATTTGTATCTGATGTATTCTGCTTTTCAATTATAGTATTCAATGGTCAAGAAATAGATGCAATAATGATGCAAGACAAATATATTCAGCCTAAGACGCATTCACTTGACGAGTCATATATTTTTTTTCAAATCTCACTGTTGTTTTACCATTGTACCCTATCCTATCCATACTCTTCCTGATAATGTCCTCTTCAATTCAGTCTATTACAAGGAACATGGCTGTAGCCTCACAAAGTTTAAGCTTCCAGAGACCCAGTCTCAACTATTACAGATGCAGATTATTCTGATAACTTAAACTGCAGGATCCAGTTCCCTACTTCACAGTCTGACATCAACATAGTCGACTAAAAATTTAATAAACAATTTTCACATTTAAGGTGGATTCCCCAACATGGATTCAGTGTAATTTCTGAAGCCAGTAAAAGTATAGAATATGTTACAGTAAATAGAAGACAACTTTAACTGGCTTAACCAAATTCTTCCTCCATAAATCTGTAAGAGAATCTAGAAACTGTTACATGGTTTTAATATTCTTCTTTACAATTATTTTCATCCTTTTTTTTTTTTTGTTACTGTTGGTTTCTATATAATCGATTAAAAACCTTTTAAGTCGATTATATAAAATGTAGCCATGTTGGTGCAATGGTAAAATGTGTTAAGGACGAGAATAATGATCTTTTCTGCTATAAGCGCAAGGCCTGAAAATTTGGGAGTAGGAGCTTGTTGACTACATCAACCCTAGTATTTAACTGATACTTATTTTATCAACGCCGAAAAAAATTAAAGGTAAAGTCAACCTCGGTGGGATTGAATTCAGAACGTAGAGACGGGCGAAATGCCGCTATGCATTTTGCCAGGCATGCAAACGATTCTACCAGCACGCCGCCTTAACGACGAGAATAATCCTTTCTACTATAAGCACAAGGCCTGAAATTTGGTGGGAGGGGACTAGTCGATTACATCGACCCCTGTGTTCCATTAGTACTTAATTTATCGACCACGAAAGGATGAAAGATAAAGTCGAACTCGGTGAAATTTGAACTCAGAACGTATAAACAGGCGAAATGTCGCCAAGCATTTTTCCCTGCGTGCAAACGTTTCTACCAGCACGCCACCTTAAAGACGAGAATTATCCTTTCTACTAAAGGCTTAAGGCCCGGCGTTGATGATTCTAGGTTCTGGTATTCTAAATTAAACATCAGTAAAGAATGTTAATGGATACGGTTTCATGGTGGTACATATTTTATCGACTCTCTTCATATGCGAAGAAAACAAATTAACCCTAGCGAGATTTCAACTCTGAACGTAAACGGAAGCAATTGAAGGAACTTTTGTGTGGTCATTCAATCTGCAAGAAAGAGCAGCAAAACCTATTAAAACCACAACGTCTTCCTAAACAACGAACACATTAGATAATGTAGTTCTTGATATACAAAAGGATGGGATGGTCGTGGCTGGGGAGCCTTTGCTTGTAGGTCTGCTTCATCGTGCTGACTTATTTCTAAACCTAAGCTAAACGAATATTATCCAGCACGATACGTTTGACCATCTTTAATGAAAGAACGGTTAATAATATAGAGTTAAGGTTTCGAGACGAGCAATTATTATTTGGTCCTAGATGACATGTAGAACTGACCACGGCAGGATTTCAGTACTGCAAGTATCTTTTGGGTACTATTCCAATTCTACCAGTCGCCACATTTAACTTAGTTACTTTCTTCTTGATCTTCTTGTTAGGAATTTCCTACTATGAACGAATCAATAAATTATATTCTATTGCAAACATAGCTGCTTTTTCACGTACAGAAAGTACTGACATAAATAAGGATTAACATTAATTCAAACATAATGCAGATTTCCGTGCTTGGATTAAATGATTTAGCTGTCTAAGCGATTTGTACTATTACTATATTCGTCATTTCTTGTCTAATATAAGTTGCTTATTAGGCGGTGAGCTGGCAGATACGTTAGTACGTTTAGCGGTATTTCGTCTGTCTTTACGTTCTGAGTTCAAGTTCCGCCAAGGTCGATTTGTCTTTCATCCTTTCGGGGTCGATAAATTAAGTACTAGTTATGTACTGGGACCGATCAAATCGACTGGCTCCCTCCCCAAAAATTTCAGGCCGTATTTCGTCTGCCGTTACGTTCTAAGTTCAAATTCCGCCGAGGTCAACTTTGCCTTTCATCTTTCGGGGTCGATTATATAAGTACCAGTTACGCACTGGGGTCAATATAATCGACTTAATCCGTTTGTCTGTCCTTCTTTGTCCTCTCTGTGTTTAGCTCCTTGTGGGTAGTAAACAAATAGGTATGTTCTTTATGTTCTGAGTTCAAATTCCGCCGAGGTTGACTTTGCCTTTCATCATTTCGGGGTCGATAAATTAAGTTCCAGTTGCGTACTGGGGTTAATCTAACCGACTAGCCATCTCCCCAAAAATTTCGGGCCTTTTACCTAGAGTACAAAAGAATATTTTACGTTGCCGTTATTGTTATTATAATTGGGGAAGAAGGCAGCGATTTATCTGAGTCGTTAGTACGCCGGACAAAATGCTCGACGGTACTTCCTCCGGCTTTTTACATTCTCAGTTCAAATTCCGCCGAGACTGACTTTACCTGTTAGGAATCGATAAAGATAAATATCAGTTGAACACTGGGGTCGATGTCATCGACTTAATTGCTGACCTTGTGCTAAAACTTGAAGCAATTATAATAAAGGATGAAGCTAGCGAGCTGGCAAAATCATTAGAGAGCAAGAAAAATAAATTGTCATACGACATTTCTTTCGGCTCTGCATGCTTTGGTTTCAAATCCTGCTGGAGTCAGCTTTGCTCTTCATCATTTCGCGGTTGATAAAATAAAGTACCAATCAAATACTGAAGTCGATAACATCGACTAATTTCTTCCTTTAAAACGTCTAGCATTTTTCCTAATCAGAAACCGTTATAATGAGGAAAATGCTACGCTACAAGTCTGACAAATCTAATAACTTGCGTTATTTAAACCGGACCACAACGCGCCGCCCGGTCCGAGAATCGAACCCACCATCTAGCGATTGTGCATGAAACAGCCTAACAACTAGGTCACGTGCCTTCACATGCTAAAACATATGTAAGAGTTTTGTCGTGATTGAATGTGCCCACTCCTGAACATGTGATTATGCTTCGGAGAACAGCCGTTGATAGTCAAAGTACTCTGAGATCCGGTGGGTACATTCAGTGGCTCCCTGGTAGCTTCCCTCCCCAGCGTTTGCAGCTCATATGCAATATACTCTATATTACTACATATTTTAATCAGTTACATTGTGTTTCTTAGTAAATAGTTGTCCTTGATATACGAAAAT
>NC_042999.1:71026468-71028968 GCF_006345805.1 Octopus sinensis | reverse complement strand
AGTGATGATAATGTTTTGAACAATCTTGTGATCATAATTGTTCCACATGTCTTTCATCCAGGCATAATATATCTATAGATTACATTATCTGGTAGAGCCTGCCTCTTTTTCAAGACAGTGGGTTGTGAGTTGAAGTATATTTGGCTGCTATTTCTACCTAATTAATAGTCAAATAACTCTATATACAAATACTTGTAGCGTATTATTGATGACATATAGCATATTATATATATATATATATATATATATATATATATATATATATATATATATATATGCATATATATAGGTAAAGTTATCGCCACATCGAAGTGGCTGTACCGTGTAACCCCAGGCAGATCTTCCGCCAGTTGCTTATCGGTGCAGCGCTGCACCCTGTATATTGCTAGCATGGTTAGCGAACCCCTACCATCTTCTAGCAGGCAACACGATCGCAAGACTGACTCAGTTACATATATATATAAACGAGGTACCGTTTGAAAGATCACCTAACAAGACACATTTGCACCTATGATACACTACAACTGGTTGTACAGCATCTCACCGGCGAAGCTCCGACACACGCTGGATCGAAACGATCGTAGGGAATGATAAAATCTCGTGATTCCATTTTATTTCTTTCAAAGTTTTATATATATATATATGTGTGTGTGTGTGTGTGTGTGTGTGTGTCTGTGTGTGTATCTTAGATAAATAGATAGATAGACAGATAATGTAATAGTATGTCTATATACAAATGTATGTATATCTTCATATAATATAGATACATTGATACATATGTGTGTATGTTTGTGTGTCTATGTGTACATGTATATATGTTTGTATATATATATATATATATATATATATATATATATATATAATATATATGGGGATGTATATATATGTATATATATATACATATATATCGCCATGTTGATTCGTTAGCTACTGCACGCATTTTTTTTCTCTCCTTCTTTCTGTGTTTTTCTCTCTGTGTGTATCTTTCTGTTGAAGAGCGTAGGCTCGAAACGTTAAAGACTTGTTTTATTTATATTTCCTGAGCGCCATACTAATACAATTGTTCGTTGTTTTCCACCTGCCTTCGTCTTTTGTTTATTTTCATAAAGCTTCCCGTTATATATATATATATATTATATATATATATATATATATATATATATATATATATATATACATACATAAATACATACATACACATGCATATGTATGTATGTATGTATGTATGTATGTACGTATGTATGTATGTATGTATGTATGAGACGTAGTCTAGGAAAGGATGAACAACTGCACGACCTTCGGCGTGGTGAAGAATTCTGCGCAATACTCAAAAGCTTGAGCTCCCATTAAATCTAGAATGGCCTGTCGATTTTACTTCTATGCCATCAAATCTGCAACTGCTCAAGCTATTTCTAAAAGGCGCGTGATACTGCTGGGCGGAAGTTGCTACTTGTATTATTGAGCCTCCAGCTCTGATTGGTTGGAGTCTGCGAGACAGGAAAGAGCAATTTTGTTGCCGTGTCCATTGGCCTTAGAGACTTTGTGAAACTATTTGTATATGAACTGGGCTTTAGTGCCTCGCATTGTCTTTTTTGCATGTTTGTTTGTTTTTTGTTGTTTTGTTGTTGTTTTTTGTCCTTAATGCATTCATTTCGTTTTCTTTTTCCAATGTTTGAACATTTGGTGACTTCTCATGCTTGCAATCTTCTTTTGCCATTGTTTGGAATAGTTTGCATTGTATTTTTTACCTTTCCTTTGCATTTTTCTCCTTCCTCTTTCTTGTTTATATTGACTTGCAGTCTGCAGGGGGTTAATGCAGCGAGACAGGAAGGATCTATTTTGTTGCTGTGGTCTAATTCAGGGGGGTTTTTGGGGTTTTTTTGGCGTACTCCAACCAATAAGAGCTGGAGGCTTAATAATACAAGTAAAAACTTCTGCCAAGCAGTATCGCTCGCCTTTTTGGAATAGCTTGAGCAGTTGCAGATTTGGTGGCATAGAAGCAACATCGCCTTCGACATGTCACATTTTCTGTGTCCACCACCAACTACACGCAACTTATTTGATTAATATCAACTTCCACTCTGCTTCATATAAATCTCAGTGCATATAGTAAACCATGCGATTTTTTTCTGTCTCGCATACACATATATTTAGTTCCTTTTCATATGCAAGGTTAATTCTTGCTACCAATTACTAGCACATATTACACTACTGAATAAATTTCAATGTATTTGTTTTATAAACTTGACTTCTGAATATTCTTTATTCACGCCTCTTTAAGAAATCACTAAAAATGGATTCTTTCTTTGAACTGTATTTAAAAGAATCCTAACTACAAACATTATATTACAAATCGAACACGTTACATATAGGAGACATTCCTTCCAACTTACATTAGTGATTCACCAGTTGGAAGAAATATCTCCTATATGTAACGTGTTCGAGTTGTAATATAATGTTTGTAGTTAGGATTCTTTTAAATACAGTTCAAAGAAAGAAT
>NC_042999.1:71003968-71021468 GCF_006345805.1 Octopus sinensis | reverse complement strand
TTCGTTGGGAAAAAATTTCTCATCCACCTTATTCTCCCGATCTTGCTCCTTCAGACTACCATTTGTTTCGTAGTTTACAGAATCATTTGGGTGACATAACTTTCACAAGCCAAGAGGAGGTCGAAATTAACATTTCAGAGTTCTTCGCTTTGAAACTAAAAGAGTTTTACATTGATGGGATTAAAAAGCTTGTAAATAGATGGAAGGAAGTCATAGATAATCAGGTAAAGTACACTGATGATTAAATTTCAATTAAATGTAACATTTGATCACTTGTTTTCTTCATTCAAAATTCGGACAGAACTTATGGATGACCTGATATATACGTGTGTGTGTGTATCTCTGTGTGTGTGTGTGTGTGTACATACATATATAGAGATCCAAGGCTCCATCATTGTAATTTCAACTTCAACGATAGGGTATTTTTGTCTATATGTATGTATGTACGTATGTGCAGATTTGTATGTTTTATGTATGTATTTTCATGCATACAGTTGCATATCTAGACATGCTCATATATATTTAAAGGATAAACTTCTGGAAAGTTTTACAGATTTTTATAGTTCCAGTGATGGATTGGATCTGTAGTCTTCGATTTAGCTTTATCGTTTCGTGTTTATGAAGCCTAGTTTCTCAAGATTGGTATTTAGGCAATGTATTACATATCCCAGGATCCCAATAATTACAAGTATAAACATGAACTTGTAATCTGGATAGAGTAACTGCAGATTTTTCAATAGTTCAGCATAGGTGTTCACTTTTTCACTGATCTTCAGCTTTCGTATGTATGTTTGTATGTTGATGTAATCGACTTATCTCCTCCCTCGAGATTGCTGACTTTGTGCCAAAATTTGACATCGATATATGTATATAATATTCACCATGATAGATCGCTAGCCACTAAACTTTTTTTTTTCTCTCCCTGTTTATTTCTGTGTTTCTTATCTCGAAGAGCGTAGACTTGAAACGTAAAATACTTTCTCACTTACCGAGCGTTAAACTAATACATCTGTCTGTTGTTTACACACCCGTCATCGGCTTTTGGGGGTTTTTTGGGGGTTTTTTTTGTAAATTCTCACTATAGTATTCTATATATCGTTAATAATACGCTATATGTATTTGTAAATACACTTATTCCACTATTAACTATTCTACTTCATATATTCCACTACATTTCACTGTTACTCTTTATATTCAAATTCCTGAGAGGCTAAACTATATATTTATTACACTGCATGCATATATTTCTGTACATATATGCAATACATTCCGTGTTCCTGAATAAAATACTTTCGTATTGAAAAACATATTTATTTCACTGATAAAATAAACTATATTATTGTACCATACATACAACGCATTATAAAGTCCATCACAATATTTATAAAAGATTTCTTTATTATTGTAGCCCGAAAAGTTCTTCTGCGCTAAATTACTGCCGTACTGATAATACTTAAGTTTAAGTTGATTTTTCTCACTAAGGCCAGTAAATATTCTTACTTCATAACGTATTTTTTTTTATCTCCGACAACCTTTAGAAAATCTATGTAACTTCTTTGTTAGAACATGTACTTCTGTGTAAATATTTATATTTCAATTCAACATCGGTAAAACATTTATTGTAGAAAATAACATAGCGTTGCATAATGAGAGAAACATACGGGTTTCAAGTTTTGGCACAATGACAGCAATTTTGTGGAAAGGATAAGTCGATAACATTAACCTCAGTGTTGAACTGGCATTTATTTTGTCGACCCCGAAAGGATGAAAGGCAAAGTCAGCCTCGACGAAATTTGAACTCAGAACGTAAAATCGGACGAAATACCGGTAAGTATTTTGTCCGGCGTGCTAACGATTCAGCCAGGTCGTGCCTTTATATGTTATACAAATTAAACCTGTATAGTATTTTGGGAATGATAAGTATGATTTATTATCCTGTTATTTCGGCATTTTCATTTATATTTCCATGCGCTCATTAGCAACTTTCATCATGATATTTTTCAACAATACCTTCAAACGGAACTTTTGAATATCCATACTTACGAGCCGAAAGGTTGTAATTATCACAACATTTAATAAAACACCTGGCGACATCATTGATGACACGATTACTCTAGCATATTAATAATGATAGAAAAATAAATCGCCAATGAACTTAGGTTGTACAGTTTTAGTTCAATTTAGCGAGATGTATAATCACTGAGAGAACACAATCAGCACGAAGTAACGCATGGTGCGTACACACATGCACACACACACACACACACGCGCGCGCGCGCGCACACACACACACACACACACACACACACACACACACACACACACATACATTCATACATACATACATACATACATACATACATACATACATACATACATACATACATACAAACATGCATAGAGACAGAAACACAGACAGAAATATTCAGAGGCAGAGAAAGAGATAGATAGATAGAGAGAGAGAGAGAGAGAGAGAGAGAGAGAGAGAGAGAAATTGAATATTTAATATGCAAATCACCAGCCATTTCATTATGTGACGTGAACTATTACTAGACAAAATCAGTCAACGAAGAATTCGATCCCTTGGAATATCTATTTCTGCTTTACTCTGTTGAGTGGTTCATGAACTAGGAATATTCAGCAGAATGTTTACAGAGTACCTTACCAGCCAAATACACGCTGGAGGCTACGGAGTTGATAATCAGGATCAATAAAATCCAAACCAAGATAGATAGATAGATAGATAGATAGATAGATAGATAGATAGATAGATAGATAGATAGATAGATAGATAGATGATAGATGGATGGATGGATGGATGGATGGATGGATTTGTACTTCATAATAAGAGTGTTTGTAATAGTGTTCGACTATTATTTTATACTGCATTTATTTCTGCACATGCATATTTCTTGTGTATTTGGTTGTGTTTGTGCATTTGTGTGAGTGTGTACGTGTGCGAGTGTACTTGACTGTATGTGTGTATATTTGTGTGTATTTGTTTGTGCGCATTTGTATACGAGAAATAACATGAACACTTTCTATTTCCACAATCGGAGAAAAATATAACGAAATAACGGTAACTCGGCGTTAACAATATGAAAGAAATAAAACACAGAATGTTAGCTAGTTTAACGATGTTATCAAATGAAAGGAAGAAATATTTTGTTTTTTGGTTGCTTTTCACCACCAAAGCCCTGCTACATCACATTACGTATTCTTTTTCTATTTTTTTTTCTTTCTTTTTATATTGTGTCTATTCGGTTTTATAGGTATTTTTCTTACCAAAGATAGATATTTTTATACAAAGTACTCAGTTTACAGTCATTACAAACCAACAACTGTTGCGTTTCTTGAAAGGTAAATTATAGCTTCCTATAAAGAAATTTCTTCAACAATAAAATCAATCAATAAAAGCACCTATACCTTGGCACGATAACTATTTGAAAACAGAATCCTTCCTAAAAAAAGTATAATACGATCACTGCATACACAACTCTCTCTCTCCCTGTCTCTCTATCTATCTATTTATTTATCTATCTATTTATCTCTCGCTCTTTCTTTCTCTCACTTTCTCTCTCCTTATATATATATTATATAAGGAGAGACAGACACAATCAGACAGACAGACAGACAGACAGACAAACAGATAGATAATGTTGCACAAAGCAGTGAGCAGTGTTGAATAAAATATATTCATGT
Organism: Octopus sinensis; assembly: GCF_006345805.1. Taxonomy (NCBI): domain Eukaryota; kingdom Metazoa; phylum Mollusca; class Cephalopoda; order Octopoda; family Octopodidae; genus Octopus; species Octopus sinensis. Next base: position 71,017,766 of record NC_042999.1, on the reverse strand, counting down.
AAAGTATTTAGCTCGTTTGAGTGCATTCGGACGTAACAAGACGTTCCGCTGCGGCGTTAGCCCCGCGAGAAAATTTCTCCACCTAGTATTATGCGAAAACACATTTTGGGCTGTAAATGACGTCCTTAGATTGTAGGACTCACTTGTTTCTGTGTTGTTTCGCTTTGTTAGCTACGGAAACGAAATCATTTATTTGTATATACATATATATATATTGCATTATATTATATACATACATACATACATACATACATACATACATACATACATACATACATACATACATCATACATACATACATACATGCAGGCATGCATGCATGCATGCATACATACATAATACATACATACATACATACATACATACATACATACATACACATACATACATACATACATACATACATGCAGGCATGCATGCATGCATGCATACATACATACATACATACATACATACATACATACATACATACATACATACATACATACATATGCAGACGTGAATTTGTATATATGTTACTATTTAGGTTAATATCTAGACATCTTGCTAACAGTGAAAGAGTCGGTTTCTTACCTAGATCTAAGCATCCTTCATATGAATTTCAACATCCACAACATAGTTGTGCATGTATATGTCTAGTATTTGGAATCAGTGCATGTGTAGATCTATATGTTTGTTTTAAGTATGTTTACTCTTTCCCAAATAAATTGCAATTCATATTCGAGGCTATATTCGATGAAGCTACAAGGTATTACTCAGGCACTTTACTATGAGTTCACTGCATCCTATTTCAGAAACAGCTGTAAGCTAATGAAGTTCATAAGATACTCGTTTATTCCTTTGTCATCTCATTTTATTATGTTTACTCATATATAGATACATGTCTAGAGGGTACATATGTACATAGATGCGAAACTTTTGTAAAGTTTTACATATGTTGACAGACCCATTGGTTTTATCTGTAATCTTCAAATTGTCATTCCCCTTTCTGATCTTGAGAAAGCTTGGCCCAATAATTACACGTATAAATCTGAACTTGATATCAGAGTGGAGTAACTATAAATTATTCAATAGTTCAACGTAAGTGTTTTTTTTATTATTTCGCTGATCTTTAGCTTAATAGTGACATCCGCTGAGCAATGGGATTTCCTTGACTATACATAGTTTCTCCTCTCTGTCCAAATTACTATCTCTGGTCTATTATGTTTGCATTTTATTGAGGTTTCACAAGGACACTGCATCAGTACTCTTCATAACATGAGTGGTCTCTATGGTATTGTGGGTTCTTATAACTTTGGTCTCAGTATTATCCTTCCAATAGATCTCATTGTGTGTCTTGGCCACAACATCATGTCTCATTGACGTAACGAACAACTGCTTGCGATGTGGGTGATATCTTCGGTGATAATGCCACAGTCTGCATCGACTATCACATTTCGGTTTTTCCTGCATCTCTGTCCCTTTTGTGCTTCTGGAATTTGGTTGCTCTTTCTTTTGCATAACTTTCAAAGTGAGAGTTAGTAATTATATTTCACAGTCTTTGTGAGGCCCGGTAGCGATAAGATGTAAATTGTCTAATATCTTCCACTCCCGATCCTTATATGAAATAGCAGTTCAGTACAGAACGTACTATTAATTAATGAATGCTAAGCAGCATCTTTCCTGACATTACATTCTGTGTTCAGATGCTACCGGGGTCGAGTTTGCATTTCATCCTTTCGGGATCGATAAAATAGGTACCAGTCGAATGCTAGGGTTGTTGTAATCGATTTAATACCTCCTCCGAAATGCTGGCCTTGTGTCAAAATTTGAAGCCAAAATCAATTAATAAATGTATGACAGGAATTACGTAATCACTTTCATTGGTGAGACATCTTTTAGCATCCTCAGAGCTATTTTAATGGAATATTTCTTTAATAAGGAAAGAATTGCTTTCCTACATATATAAATATATGTGTATGTATGTATGCATGTATGTATGTATGTATGTATGTATGTATGTATGTGTGTGTGTTTGTATGTATGTATGTGTGTATGTATATGTATATATAAGTATGTATGTATATATGTATGTATGTATGTGTGTATATATATATATATCTACATATATATACATATATATACATATACATATATATATATATTTATATATATTTATATTTATATATATATATATATATATATATATTATATATATATATATATATATATATATATATATATATATATATATATATATGTAGTGTTCGGGCTAAATTTGATAGTTTGCATAAAAGAAAGAGAAAACACAATATTTCATTCAAAATAAAACTATTTTTTCTTAAATCAAAAATATCAACTAGATTATGGCTGAGAGATAACAGTTTGCTCAAATTAGCCGCCCTTATCTTCCACCAAGGCCTCAACACGGTCCCGGAACATGACTCATACGTTCTTCAGTGTATGCCTGAGAAGGTCTTCGAACAACTTCTTGATCTTAGTCAAAGCTTGGCCTTAGTGTCGCAAGTAGAACGGTTAGTGTTTTTTCTCAACTATGTCCCACTCATATTAATCCATGGGATCACAAATGGAGGAATTAGAAGGCGAGAAATTGGGTCGTATAAATTCTCCGACAACCAATTCTGATTCTTTCCGGGAGTGTGGCAAGGAGCTGAACCTTGCAGCCTCAAATATGGCCTTCCAGAAGCAACCTGCTCCAACCAGGAACAGACTACGGACACCAGCAGCTTCACATAGCCGTCCCAAGTGAGCCTAAGGCCTTGTTCAGTGATGTGGGACAGCGTGGCTTCACCATCACTGGAGACACACTCAAAGACCATAACAGTTTGGGGCAACTTGGGTTTCAGAACACAGGACATCCCAGGGATTGTAGATAAAACCACCTGTTATTCTGGATGTTGTGCAACTGGTCCTTTGAGTTGAGGAAAACCAGATCATCTCCGGCTCAGCAAAATATCTCAGCTTGTTCAGGAGCTTCTTTGACTACATCAACTGGTTCCCCTCGACACTGGCTGTCAGAATTTTTTCCTTCGCCTCTTATACGAAGGTCCACATTAGGGTCAGCTTCATGATGGCGACTCCAATACTCATCTCTTACAAAAGACAGGATTTCCTTGCTCGGGTCTTCTATCACTTAGCCGTGCAGCTGTTAGATGAACTCTGGCATGCGGACGCAGTTAGAACGCCTGTTGTGTCCCTTTCTGTTGTCGACGGATGAATACCCTCCGTTGTCCCAGTCCGTGTCACGTCTTACAGCCTTTACAGTATTTACAGAACATTGAGCAACGATCATGATGTTGACATTTTGATACCCACCGCAGGTGTTTGTTTTCCAATATTCAGATATCTTCCAAAACTCTATGTGTGTGACCTTTTTTTAGCTACAGCTTTAATTTTTATGTTCGCCAGCACCGTTGATGGTTCACCAATACATGAAGTTGTTCCTCAAAAGAGGAGACATACATAATTGTCGAATTTAACCCGAACACTCGAAGTGCCAACGCGCGAAAATCTCGAACCTTAAGTCACTCTGTTACTTCTGCTAAATATCAATATATAGATATATATACTCGGCGGAATTTGAAATCAGAAACTGAAATCAGACGAAATATTGCTAAGCATTTTTCCCGATATGCTAACGATTCTTCCAGTTCATATACATATATATACATATAAATACGTGTGTGTGCGCCTAATGGGTGTTTATGTGTATGTGTATATATATATATATATAATATATATATATATATATATGTGTGTGTGTGTGTGTGTGGTGTGTGTGTGTGTGTGGTGTGTGTGTGTGTGTATGTATAAATGTATATGCGTGTATATACGCGCACATATTTATACATACATACATACATACATACATACATACATACATACATACATACATACATACGTACGTACGTACAAACAGACATTAACCATAAAATCAAATGTCCTTATAAAACACTAGTCCAATGATTGAAACTAGCTAAAGTGTAAAAGAAAATACATCTCACGCAATTTCATTCATCTTCACTATAAATTGATGGCCCTGTATCTAAGTTAATTGACTCATGAATCTCAGAGGTGGATTAAGTTGTTATTTAAACGCCAGTGTCTGGTGCGTTAAGTGAAAAAAGACGCCAATCTACTAATGCTGGTAACTAAGATAAATGTTTTGAAACTGGCTCTTGACAGCTCGATGATAAATACGTATAAAAGACAAAATAATATGCGTATAACCGGATATGAGTTTACGGCATAATTGTTATTAGTTTACGCTCTAATATTTTTGATCGAATATTTTATACATTCGGTCACTCATGCTAAATTATTAATATCTATTGTGGATAATGCATCGAAAGTTTCTGGTGCGTATGTAGGTTGATGTGTTAAAAAATAATTCTGTTATACCAAAGACAACGTAAAGATGCTCTGCAGTGTATTTATAACCTCTAATTATAATCGAGATATATGTACGTGTGTATGCGTGTGTATATACATATATATATATATATATATATATATATATATAATATATATATATATATATATTATATATATATATATAATATATATATATTATAATATATATATATAATATATATATATATACATATATATATATACATACATATATATATATATATATATATATATATATATATATATAATATATATATATATATATATATATATATAAGAAGAAGAATAAGCGTAATATAGACACTCACCAAGTAGTGCTCAGATAACAATTTCTTCGACTAGAATAGGTAGCTCCGGTGTAGAAATCGGCTATAAAAATGATCGAGCGGGTATGGGAATTTAAAAAAAGGTAAAAAGTAAGCATCAAAAGTGTATTTACAAGTTGCGTATACAAATGAATAAATGAATTTGTATATGCAAATTTCCAGGTAAATATACACCTTGCGCCTACTTTTGTTTATCTGACTTTTATCTATATATATAAAACTGTAGTTGTGTGAGTGTCTGTCCCCTTCCATTTAGATTCCTAACTACTCCCACATTTTGCGGTGCAGTTTAACCAAATTCGGGTATCTTATAGTCGTGATTCATATCGAGCCCGTCTGAGTATTAGCGCGCGTCTACAATGAGTCTACGATTTTTAAAATAATTTAACATCATTTTTCATTCCATTTTAATGCATAATTTTTCGTGTGTCGATGGCGGCGGAGTTGGCGTCCATGGTCACACCCGCACCTGTTTGCTTCTCCCCCTTCTTCCCTCCCTCGTGAAGCTGTGGGGAAGGGAGTGTAAGGAAATCAACGTCGTAAAGCGTTGTCAAGGAGACCAGCGTTCTTTTAGAACAACGACTTCATGGCTTGAAGACACCAAAACAGAAATGGCTAAGAAAGCCCGAATTGGCATCTATAAGGGAAGTAACTCTCTAAAAATGCTTATATAGTTATTTCCCTTACAAACCCGAGCAACGCCGGGCGATACTGCTAGTTCTTTATATATTAGGAATACCGAAAAGTAATGTATTTTCATGCAAATCGTCTGATTTCGTATCACAAATAGATTACAAGCCAATAAAAGGTGTTCTTGCAATCAATCAATCAACATGCAGTTAATGATCAAACATTAAATTGGACACGCGCTGTGTGTATATGCTCTCTATCTGACCGCCCATGGAAGACAGATTTTAGTGAGCGGCATATTCGGCATTACATGCTTTAAGAATTTCGTAAGGGCAAAAATATCACGTTTGCAAGGAAAAAACACTTACTATCCTGATGGGATGAGCGTTCGGAAATGCCAAAAGTGATTTAACAATATCAAGAAAAATGATTTAGATCGTTTGGATAGGTATCAATCAGGAAGAACGACCAGTGTCAATAATAATGCAGTAAAAGCAACAATTCAAGAGAAGCCATATCAGCTTATACCTCGGTTAACGGTGCAAGATTATCTCAAGAGAGGGGGCGAGAGTACTTCATGTGTTGCTTGAACCAAAAACTTCGTGGTGCGTTCAATAATTAGTAAACATTTTAATCGAATTGTAAAAGATAAGAAATGGCTAGTCTATATCAGCAAAAAAAAAACATAAGGAACGATGACTATTATCAAATGAAAATCCAGTTCTATCATCCAAACTGGATTTACAACCCAAAATTTTGAGGTACACAATCGGTATTGTTCGCTTCGAATTACTGAGACAAGGGAAAAGCTTCACCACAAAACTTTATTGAAATCAGCTTGGACATATCCACTAAGTTTCGCTCAAGACGGAATCAGCTCCATTCAGCAGAAAGAGTGACATTGAACGAAAATACGTTCATGTGGCTTGGGAACTCTACCTCACCATCCCTACTCACCAGACCTAGCACCATCAGGTTTTCACTTACTCAGGTTACTTGAAAACTTTACCAAATAAAAATATTCTCATGTAAGAATGATGTCGAAAAGAGCACTCCAAATATTTTTCTCTTCTTAAGGAACTCATTTTTTTCTTCTGTATTTTTTTCTTGTTTTAGCGAAGAAATAGAAAACTGGTTTCGAAGTGGGAAAATATTATTGCTAATGATGGCGATTATATTTTGAAGGAATAAATATATTTTTGATGCGACATTACTTTTCACTACCCTTAATATGTATGTGTGTGTGTGTGTGAATGTATGTATATATATCTATGTATACATACACACACATATACATGATATATGTGCGTATTTGGAAAGAAATAATAATAATAACAATGAAGATTGCTACAATTGGCCTAGACACCTACCTGAAAAAGTTTGAGGACTGGATGTTAAAACTTGTCTCAAAACATGAAAACAGGAAAGCATCATACTCAGTAACAAAACAAGCCAAGGAATATCTAAGTGAATTCCGAATACAACAAATTTCGGAATTAGAGATAGTCATACAAGAAACAAGCACAGAAAAAGCTAAGCGCATGAAAACCCATGCCAAAACTGCGGCCTTAGATATTCTGAATAATAAATGGCAAGAAAAATCTCTCTATGGCAAATACCCAAAGAGAGCGAATAATGCAGATATTGACAAAGCCCTGACCCATCAATGGCTAATGGCCTCTGGCTTAAAATCTGAAACAGAGGGGTTTATCATAGCAGCTCAAGATCAATGCCTACCAACAAGAAACTACCAGGCCAACATATTAAAGAACGGCAGTAGCCCAACATGTCATGTATGTCGACAACAAAATGAAACCATTGATCATGTTGTCTCCAAGTGCAGTCTTCTAGCGCCTACAGAGTACCTCAACAGGCATGATAGAGCTGCACAATATATTCACTGGGTAATTTGCAAAAACCTGGATTTGCCCCATGAAAAAAACTGGTGGGAACACAATCCACCTTCAGTGCTTGAAAATGACCACATCTCACTCCTCTCGAACTTCACCATTCAAACTGACAGAAAGATAGATGCAAACAGGCCAGACATCATATTGAAAGACTTCAGACAAAGAACATGCCTCCTCGTTGATATGACTGTCCCAATCGATATAAACGTATCTGTCAAGACCTACCAAAAACTGAGCAAATATAAAGATCTTGAAATAGAAATCAGCAAAATGTGGAACCTGAAGACTAAAACAATACCTGTTGTCATAGGTGCCCTGAGAATGATAGCGAAAGGGGCTGATTGCTACCTAACTGAGATACCAGGAAACCCCAAAATGGCAGAAATTCAAAAGATAGTGCTCATGGGAACTGCTCATATCCTATGCAAAATACTCTCTATGTAATCTCAAGGTTTAAAACAAACCCTTTTTTTATTTATTTATTAGACATTCACTAGTACAACACCAAAAACAAACCCGAATATATGGCACACTAGGCATAACAACAACGTGAACTTCCAATCTGTTGTCTCTTGAGGTCTCTGGGTGAGACTTGGAGCCAACTTGTACAAACATAAAGCAAAAGTCAAACACAGAATAATAATAATAATAATAATAATATAATAATAATAATAATAATAATATAATAATAATAATAATAAAATAATAATAATAATAATAAATAATAATAATAATAATAATAATAATAATAATAATAATAATAAATAATAATAATGGTTTCAAATTTTGCCACAAGGGCAGCAACTTTCTGGGAGGGGATGAGTCGATTACATCGACCCAAGTGTTCAAACGGTACTTAATTTATCGCCAGAATTTGAATTCAGGTCATAGGGACAGGTGAAATACCGCTAAGCATTTCATCCAGCGTACTAACGATTCAGCCAGCTTGCCGCCTTAATAGTAATAATAATAATAATAATAATAATAATAATAATAATAATAATAATAATAATAATAATAATAATAATGATAATGATAATAATAATAATAATAATAATAATAATAATAATAATAATAATAATAATAACAACAACAACAACAACAAAAATAATAATAATAATAATCCTTTCTACTATAGGCACAAGGTCTGGATTTTGTGGGGATGGGGTAAGTCGATTACATCGACCCCAATACTCACCTGGTACTTAATTTATCGACCCTGAAATGATAAAAGGGTAGGTCGGCCTTTGTGTGGTACCTTGAGCACGTGTCTTCTGTTATTGACCCGGGCCGACCAAAGACTTGTCAGCGAATTTGGCAGATAGAAACTGAAAGAAGCTCGTCATATGTGTGCGTGTGTGAGTGTGTGTGTGTATGTGCGCGCGCGTGCATGTATGCTGTGTGTGTGTGTGTGTGTGTGTGTGTATGTGTGTGTGCATGGGTGTCTTTGTGTTTGTGTCTGTCTCCCAACACCGCTTGAAAACCGATGTCGATTTATTTACGTCCCTATAACTTATCGCTTCGGTAAAAGGAAGCCAATAGAATAAGTACCAGGTTTAAACATAAGCAGTGATGTCGATTTGTTTGACTTAACCCCCTTCGAACTGGTGCCCTAGAATGTTGGCAGTCCAATGACTGAAACAAGTAAAGGATATGTGTGTGTATAAATACATGCATACATACATGTACGTACACATACACACACACACACACACACACACACACCACACACACACACACCACACACACACACACATATATATATATATATATATATATATAAATATAAAAAAATAGATATAGATATATATATATATATTTTTATTTATATATATGTTTATGTATGTATGTACGTATGTAAGTATTATGTATGTAATATGTATGTATGTATGCATGTATGTATGTACGTATGACGTGCTTGTTAGTGTGCTTTCAGCACCGAACACACGAATTCACGCGTATGTATGTGAGCATGTGATTGTTGCATGTATTTTGTTTGACTGAATAAAGAGAATAGAATTGATATATATATATATATATGTGTGTGTGTGTGTGTGTGTTGTGTGTGTGTGTGTGTGTAGGTGAGAAAAAGTAAAAATAAAGGAAAAAGTTAGAACAATATGGAATGAGTGGGGATGCTATTTGATGTGTCAGTCAACCGTATAATTACAGTGATTTTGATAATAATTTCACGGCCGGTTTGCGATAGTGCATTACCATTGAAACATGGTGGTAAGATCGCATGATTGCATGCAAATTAGACATTGTAATAGTTGTAAAAAAATTATTTTTTCAATGCTTAGATACGAGCGTATGTATGCTTATATGTTCGAGTGAGCACATATGTGTGCATGTGTTTATGAGCTATATACGAATTATATGGTTACTTGAGCCTGTATATTCGCTTTAATGGTTGCAAACTTAATGCTATATATACATGCATATCTATATATATGTACATATAAAAGTACATGTAAGTATATTAGCATATATATATATATATACATATATGCTACACCTACATGTCTGTGAGCGTATGCGTGGGTGTGTGCGTATGTATGTATGTGTGTTAAATGCATTTCTTTCTGAAGCTAAAACAATGCAAAATATAAAAATGTTATAGGTTGGTGGTTTTGCCTCGTATTTCAGTGTTTCAAGGCTCAGATCCCTCCTCAGGAAATCTTTGGAGAAAAGTTGTTGTTAGCTGTGTATGAAGGGTTGTTTTGTGTGTGTGTGTGTGTGATTGTGTGTGATTGGTCCCCACCACTGCTTGAAAAATTGGTGTTAGTTTATTTCCGTTCTGGTAGCGATTCGGCAAAAGTGACGTAAGAATGGGTGCCACGTTTTAAAAAAAACAATAAGTATTAGGGCTGAAACAAGTAGAAGATAAAAGATAAAATATATATTCTTTGAAATATCTACGAAAAAATATGACACCAACATATATGTTTGTATGTATGCCTTTGCAAAATGAGTAACTACTCGTTACTGATTAGAAAGTGTATTTCTTTATTGGATGTATTTGTGTCGATCTCAACGAAAGACACTTTGAGCCAGTGGTTTCTAAATTAGCCTTGGATTGATCCAAAGCCTTCTAATTAACATTGAGTAGGCAGATTCTGAATGCGTGGACTCTACCGATAATTCAGAGGTGAAGCTTTGTCACACACAGTGGCGCCTAATTTTCCCTTTGGATATCAACGAATTAAAAGTTCGGGTTTTGTTTCATTTTATAATCAGATATTGACTTGATGAACAAGCAGCCATCATTATTCCCATCAGCATCTCCATTTACATCATTCGAGACACCACCTGTCACATTGTCGTTACCGTCATTGTCACCACCTTCGTCGTTGTCGTCGTCGTCGTCATCATCATCATCATCATCATCATCATCATCATCATCATCATCATCATCATCATCACCATCATTATCATCACCATCGTCGTCTATGCTATTACCCTCACATTGTGGCAATTTTTCATAGCTTACCTGCCTGGATTGACATTTCAACGACTTAGAAAGGAAAAATGAATGGTTTTCTTGTCGTTCAACTATGATTTTTTAGCGATACAAATTAAGCAAACTATATATAGTGAGAGCAAAAAGTAAAACTATAATTTACAGCGGTTTCTCATAAATTGCCACAAGTGCATAGCACATCAAAATGCTATGAGCTATGTGGTGGTTGGAAAATATTAATAGTGATGCAGTGCAAGGTCAAGAATCGTCATGCCAGCACATTGTTCTTCTAATATACCATCCAAAGTAATTTTTATATTACAAAGTTCAGCAGAAAGGAAAGCAACATTATACTACTAAGGAAAGGAACCACAGCTTTTCTTGTGTTGTGTCTATGGCCATGTACATTTTAAACTGGACATATTGACATAACTTTAAATTAATATCATGGTAGGTAAAACTGGTGTAATTATCGTGACCTTTACATAATTAATCATATTTTCGTTAACTTTCAAATCTCGTAGTTCCACAAAATTTTTTATAGGATCGATCGGACTGGTTCACGTAATACATACACACACACACACACACATATATATATATATATATATGTGTGTGTGTGTGTGTGTGTGTGTGTTGTGTATGTGTGTGTGTGTGTGTGTGTGTGTATGTATGTATGTATGTATGTATGTATGTATGTATTTATAATAAGTGTAGGTGGTATACGAGTGGGTATATATTTATAAAAAAGAAGTTTGAAAACGCCACTATATAAGATGAATTTTAATTTTCTTAGAAATTTTAAGTTTCGGTTCTGTTTTGTGGTCGACTACTGTTTTGTGGTACCTGTGTCGTGTAAACGGATTATACGTTGATGCTGGGTTTCAAATTAGTCATGGCGGTAGAAGCGGTAGAGGAGGTGGTATAGCCGGTAGAGGCAATAGAGACAGTGCAGGTGGTAGAGGCGCCTCTGCAATCATGATTCTGACTTTGAACGAAGGTGTTGGGAGTATTGGAGGCCAAGTTTTCAGTAGGCTGATGAAGTGAAGACGAGATGGAATGAGAACAGATGGATGATAAAGGTGAGGTTTGAGTAGCCTACGGAATCAGAGACTTCCAGAATGTTGAAAGAAGTGGTAAAGATATTGGACGTGACTTCTTAAACAGGGTAGAATTTCTTTAAAAAATGTGATTAAGGGGATTAAGGAATTCAGCTGTTCGTTACTTTGAACAGCTCGTGTTGTCTAATCTTTTCCAATTCCCTTAACTTCTAATCTATTCTATTGAAGCTGTGGTTTAAAACTGGTAAATCTAATGTATTTATACTTATTGTCTTGTTACTAGCATTGAGTTCAATTTCAATATAATTCTCAGTCTTTTGCAGTACTCCTTTCTAATTTTCTCTTTCGATTCTTTATTGTATCTTTATAGTTTCGTCCGCTCCCAAGTACTTTTGAGTGTTTCTGTTCAAACAAATTTAGTGTCTCTATCTAATTATTATCATTATTGTTATTGTTATCATCATTACGAATATCAATGGTAACGACACACTACATAACTACATAAAAATACGATACTCGTTATAATAGCTATATAAAAATAATGATAATAAAATAACTGTATAAAAACACAAAACTCGTATTTTTATGTAGTTACTACTACTGTGATACATTTCATAAGAAAAATAAAAGAACATATTAAAAAATGTTTCCACTTCATTTAAATTCAGAAGAGAAATTAGAGAAATTTTTCGAACATTAAACAATGCTGAATCAGTTAAGTCTGTACTTCCTTCCAGACAGCCTTATTTCTGAGCCAGATTCTTTTCCAAATAAATAGAGATCTTTTATTCTCACTATTTTGTTGTTACATTAATTTTTATCTAAATCTACATTTTCAAATTTTCACCATCACAAAAATCTTAGTGCTCCATTAGTAGGTTGTGGTTCATTTATTTTTTTTATTTTTCATTCTAGAATAGTTTCTTAATATATTTGTAAATTAAAACTGTATGGAAAAAAATTATAAATATTTAGTTTTAAAAGTAGGTTCCGTGAGAATATCAGTTAGTTCATATTTAGTTTCCTAACAAAAAGGCCTTTTGTAATTATATTATTGTAAAAAGCAATGTGAAGATTTTGTTGCTTAATTTTGGTATTCAGCCACTCTCTTTAGAATTTCTATTTTCGTGTGATCGATAATGGAGTTTAAGCATAAAAATAACTGCCTAAACTGATTGAAATATCATAGTATTATTTTCAATAATCAACAATAACAATATATTTTCAGAATGCAGAAATGAATTTCGATTTCATCTTACACTTTGATAGCTCCTCATTGTTTCAATAATTTTGCATAAACTCACAAAACTTTATATGTATTCGATATCTATTCGTCATAAGGTGGCGAGCTGGTACAATCGTTAGTATGCCGGGCGAAATGCTCAGTGGTATTTTGTCTTTACGTTCTGAGTTCAAATTCCGCCGAGGCCGACATTGCCTTTCATCCTTTCAGGATCGATAAAGAGTAGAAAAGGATATCTATATTTCATAAATTGGTATTCTGAGTTGCTTTTAATATATTCTATTGTTTATCATGTTTTAGCTAAGACGGGTTGTTATCAGACATTATTAATGAGACAAAAGCAGAAGAAATATGTACAGGATGCAACCCTTGACTGACTATTTTTCATTAAAATTCCAATAGCTGTTATTCGTAACTCACAGCCAAATAGGAAGGCCCTCCAGCGTAAGCATTTAACAAAATCTTCTAATTTTTTTTCTATGAACATTATCATGTAAACAACGTTTGGCAGGATTGAAATATTCTTGGCAGAATATTTCATGTGAAAAAGATTCATCGTGAAGGTGAATACATGTGTCGTACAGCGCTTGACGATACACATTAAGCTTCGCCAATCTTAAAAAGAATCTGCGATGTTTACTCCAGTACAGTAGCAATAATCTGTATGGAATGAAGTTCAACAACTAGTATTGCACTCGATCACTTAAAAGAGTGAGGTTATAATAAAAACTGTAAAAAGCCTTGTGAAATAC
>NC_042999.1:70983968-70998968 GCF_006345805.1 Octopus sinensis | reverse complement strand
AAGTTATACGAACTTGCAAACCCTAATATATAAATACTTATAGATATTATCCAATGTTTCCAGAATTACTGTAAATGCTTAGTCAGACTTCAGTAAACATTCAAACAATAATTTGTAGATTTGTTGGTGGGGACGAGATTTTGGTTATTTCATTTATCGACAAGGTGGGTTATTGTTGTTATATTTCGTTTTGTCTTGCTTTGTTTTTCGGTTTTGGTTATTTATTCATTCTGCGATGAATGATTACGATATATAAATAGGTATATACATGCATACACACGTACACACACACACATATATATATACCTACATATACACACGCGCATACATACACACATATATACATATATATGTATTTGTGTATACCTGTATATGAAAGTATATATATATATATATATATATATATATATATATATATATATATATATATATATAATATATATATATATTTAAAAATAACAAAAGTACTAAGAAACATATAGATAATGTAATAATATATACCTTTTTCAAGCCTAATGCTAGGTTGCAGCTGCGAATATTTTTTTTTTTTCTTTTTGTATGATATCCATAGATGGTTCGAATTAAATTCAATAAAACAATATAATTCCAATAATTTGAGGTAGAAGAAGTTGTTTTATTTTATTTATACAAACTTCAAACTTAGAATTTTTTTTGAAGTTCAGCCACATTCATACAACATATAAAACCATCTTCACAACTTGCTTCGATTTCTCATCATCATCAACATCATCCTCGTCGTTGTCGTCATCATCATCATCATCATCATCATCATCTTCGTCGCTGTCGTTGTCATCATTGTCATTATCAACAAAGCAATGACGAGCGGTAGAAAGATGATCCACATTTCTCTCTAACCGAACATATTTTTTTCCATATGCATTTCTTAGAACTTGTACCATTTTCATTTACAGTACTTGGTCTCTAATAAATTCGCATAGTTATGTCTTCAATAACACCACAAATTGCAAACTCCTGGTATTGTTTTCTCTTCGCGTATTCACTAAAGAATGCCTTCATTAGCGCGCAACATTTACTTTCATCCATGTTACTACCGCTCTTTCTTTTATTTAGTTTTTTTCATCTTCCCCTTTCATTCCTCAGTCACTGTTTTTTGCTTTTAGTCCTTGTCTTTATCTTTGATCCCATATTTTTACTTTCTAATATTCCTTCTGTACCTTTAAGATATATATATATATATATATATATATATATATATATATATATATATATAATATATATTATATATATATATAGATATATATATATATGCATGCGTATACAAGAAACACAAAGTTTTCTTAATAGGCACTACAGCATGTGATAAAGTTAATTATACCGTTAACAGTGTATTGTCGGTTATAATACAATTGCCTTCCTTTTTTGTCATGACTCATGACAGGGATTGGGTGTAATAAAACAGTTTCTTTCTTTTTTTTTCTCTTTTTGGAAGGCAAAAAATACTCCTCGCCAAAAATCAAATATCTTCAAGAGAGAAGAATAACGAAGTGTAAGAAGAATAAATAATTTTCAGAGGTGATAGAATATCTTATACTGTGTATGAATTTAGGGAAGAAAAATACACGAAAGTATTTGTTATATAATTTCTACGAAAAGACAAACCTCTCTTAATAACATGCGCGCACACACGCGGACACTCAGCACACGCACACACTTCTTTCCCAAATGATGTCAGAAGTGATTGTTAAAGGTAACATTGAAGATGAAAAGACACACAATGTTATTTTAGTAATACCTATGTATATAGATGGCTTAGATAGAGTGATGGGTAGATACATACATACAAACATGCATGCATGCATACATACATATATGTGTGCATACATACAAATATACACATATATATACATGACCGAGGAAGACCATTGCTGACCTTTAGGAACATTGTGCGCTCTAGGACTAATTTATATTTTGTATTTGCAGCTCCGTTGATGGCTAATGAGCCCTGCTCTTGACAAGCATATATTGCAAACTAAGCTTTCCCCATTCATTACACCAGCAGTGCGCTTTCGAAGTGCACACTTAAATTCTTCATGCGGAATAGGCTTAAATTCTTCATGAAGATTCAAAGGTGACGATCCCTCCCTGCTTCGTAACCTGCTTCCTCCATCTGTGACGGGCATTGCTCGCCCAATCAGTCTCCTGCATATCGCAGGCTTTTAATGAGTCCTTAAATCGCAGCCTTGGTTTCTGCCGGGGTCTCTTTCCACTAATAAGTTCCCCATATAGCATCTGCTCAGGCATCCTGCTATCCTTCATTCTAATAAGGTGCCCATTCCAAGGTAACCGGTACTTGTATACCATTGCCTCAAGATATCAGCTTTCCTCAAGACCTGTGTGTCTAGTTTTTAAAGTCCAGCAAAAATTCAAAATATGTCTCAGACATCTCTGATAAAAGTGTTCAAGGACCCTTACATGACGTTTGTAAAGCATCTATGTCTCACATGAGTAAAGGAGTGATGTTAGTACACATGCACAGTACACAATTTTTTGTTTGTCTTGTGATGCCATGATGAGACCAGACACGAGACTGAAGAGACCGGAAGGAATCAGTTGCTCTCTGCAGCCTGAAAGATATTTCATCATCCAAGGAGCATGAACGGCTGAGTGTGCTACCCAGGTAGACAAACTTGTCTACCACTTCCGGTATTGTTCCTTCGACCAAGATAGCTGGTTCCACATATGGATTTCCTAGTGCAGGCCGGAACATTACAACATGTCCAAACTAAACATACATACATACATACATACATACATACATACATACATACATACATACATACATACATACATACATGCATACATACATACTACATACATACATACATACATACAACCGAAAAATGTAGATTATGTCATATTTCTGATGATGACAACGCACGTGGGATTTCCGAAAAAAAAAATGCCTTAGAAAAAATATAGATCATCCACCTACTATTAAATACATACACAAACCTCAACACAAGGAATATTGGTGGAACATTCCCACCAAAGTTCCTGTCAAACGTAATGACAGGCCGGATATAATTGTTTGGGACACACAAGAAAAAGTACATACCTATTTCTTTACTGCCCACAAGGGGCTAAACACAAAGAGGACAAACAAGGACAGACAAACGGATTAAGTCGATTATATCGACCCCAGTGCGTAACTGGTACTGATTTAATCGACCCCGAAAGGATGAAAAGCAAAGTCGACCTCGGCGGAATTTGAACTCAGAACGTAGCGGCAGACGAAATACTGCTAAGCATTTGGCCCGGCATGCTAACGTTTCTGCTAGCTCGCCGCCTTACAAGAAAAAGTACATACCGTCATCAGGTCAGCTGCCCTCCTGAGACGAATATCTCTTCGAAAAGCAATGGGAATGGGGATAACTGCTGACAACTGTTTTGAAACCTCAGTTTTTCTATCAAGATTATAAATCCACAAGTATATCAATAATAATTGGTTCACTTGATTTTGTGAGTAAATGCCTAAGTAGTAATCTGAATAAGCTAAGGTTTTCACAAAAAGAATTCAAACAACTAATTCGCACATTACAAATACAATCTGTAAGTGAAAAAGCAAAAGTATGCAAGACTTGTGAATTCGTTTTTGTTATCTACATTTCAACAACGGAGCTTTGCATCTTTGTTAGAAACTAGCTCCTTCCTCAGGGGAAGAATTAAAATAATTAAAAGCAGAAGAGGCAACATATACAAAGTATAACACTGAATAAATTATCGCTCGAGATGCAAATCAAAATACCTGTATTATATCGAGCATGTGCAGAGTAGAGAATATTATAGAATAATGCTACAGCGACTGCTTAAATTCAACAACTTGAATTCCATAAACTTCCAAAATTATCTATGAATATCTTTCTAAACTTATTTACAAAGCCTCCGACTCACATTTGAGTTTCTGTATAGTTGAACAAAATATATTATGAAGCAAATTACCAATCCACGTAGTCGTTGTTAGAAAAACCTATATTGCAAGAGCTTAAACTCAAAAGCTTTGCTTCTTTGGTTAAAATATATGTTAAAATCCACGTAGGTGAAGTATCAGGACAACTGCTCCCAGGATAAATAAGTAGGTAGGTAGGTAGGTAGGGAGGGAGGGAGGGGTGAGGGGGAGGGACGGAGGGAGGTAGTTTTACGACGAGCTTCTTTCGGTTTCCGTCTATCAAATCCTATTTTTGTAGGCCTGGAACCATAGTAGGAAACATCTGCCCAAAGTGCCGGAGACGGAACCGAGAACCATGTGATTGGAAAGTAAACTTCATACCACAAAGACACTCCTTGATTGTTTACTTAATTGTAGAAATTGTCCAATGCATTAATCACCTGAGAACAGCAGCTCTATTAGTGCTATTGTCTGGGAGCAGTTGTCCTAGAACAAGAGATAATATTTCTCATAGACGAGCATGTTCTTAAGAAGCGACAAATACCAAATATTTCTATACGGGCAGTATATTTGAGTTGAGCTAGAACTACATACTTTCGTATATTACATCTTATGGTAATTATGTAAATATTTATCAGTGAAGAAACACTAACAAAACAGTATTGGTTTTACTATTATAAATAATAAAAACTGTAGACAGCCGGATCATAATTCCTCTGGGTTTTATACACTAATTGGAAGTGCTCTATTAAATACGAATCAACATATCTCGATATCGACATCATTAGATGTTGCAGGCAGAGAGTACAACTTTAAATGATGGTGCTACATTATTTGTGCGTAGCCAGACAGACAGACAGACCGACAGGCAAAAAAAAGAAGAAAAAAGAGAGAAAAATAAAATTCCGATCAAAAAGGATCATGAAAAAAAAATGCCGACCAAAAGGGATTGTGTATCACAGAAAATATCATAAATGTAAGAAACAGATCAGGTTTGTTCGTGGATAGAAAAGCCTACGGAAAAGACCACGGTAACCTCGGGCAATTATGTCATGCAAAAACACATAACAGTAAGTTACTGTCTTTTTTCGTTTCTTTTTTTTTTTTGTTCATAGGTTTATGCTCAAGGTAGTTCCGTCATTTGCACGTGCCATCCTTGCTACATTCACCCATCTTTTCTTGAAACATTCGCCAGACAATACTTCCCACTCTACCCTCCCCTTCCTATTCAAGTGATACTTGAAGAAGTTGATGAAAGATTGACCAGAGACGAAATTGTTTGTTTCTAAGCCTTTCAGACGCATCCACCATACACATTCTTTCGCCATAGCAACAAGTACGATAAAAATGGCTCTTACTTCCCGTTTGAAGAAATGAGACGCGACAATATTTACGATAGATTTGGCAGATAAATCTACTCATCCCACACGCGATAGCAGTCTTTCGACATAATTTGTCTGACCTTGTTTGTCCCTCTTTGTTCAATCCCTTGTGAGCAATAAAGAAATGAGTCTTTCGACATAAGCCCACAGGTCGGAAATAGTTGGACACTGCATGAGCGCGTGCAGAACGGTTTCGTCGCTCTGACCGCATCTCGGGCAGGTCCGCCGGTTGTTTCTCGAGCCATGCTCGTAGTGCTTATCCCGAACGGGTAGCGCTTTTCGATAGCACTGCCAGGCCAGGGATCTCTAGAAGTTGTCATAGGTCCCGGCCCGAAAGTTGTCTTGAACATGCGGGTCAGGTATTCCTCGTCGACGCCAAGTTCGCCCCGAGATCGTCATCATACCTCCCCTCCACTAATCCCCTATAGAATGCTTCGTGGTGATGCAGTCGCTCAAGTCATGGAGACGAGCTGCGGAAAAAGGGTGCTTCACAAACGGCGACCACACCTGCTCACCGTCGTCTACGTAGGGCCGAGATGTCACAGTTTCAGCGCGTGTCTGCGCATCATCAAGCACGGCATGCCTAACCCTCCTTTTAGCGAGTAGAATTATACCAGTACTG
The DNA here is from genome assembly GCF_006345805.1 of Octopus sinensis. NCBI lineage: Eukaryota > Metazoa > Mollusca > Cephalopoda > Octopoda > Octopodidae > Octopus > Octopus sinensis. The sequence goes on along the minus strand of NC_042999.1, from coordinate 70,993,036 downwards.
GTCATAGGAAAAACTACTCCGGATAATTATCGCTTGGATAATTATGTGTGTGTGTATATATATATATTATAAATTATATATATATATATATGTATATATTATATTATATATAGATATATATATAATATATATATAATATATATATATATATATATATATGTATATATATATATATATGTATAATATATATATATTATATATATAATATATATATTATATATATATATATATATATATTATTATATATTATGTAGTATGTATGTATGTATGTATGTAAGTATGTATGTATGTATGCATATGTCAGGTCACCTTCGAGTACTACTGGTAACATGTAACCCAGTACAACCTTTTGCATGGTCGGGTCGTCGGCGACTAAACCGGCAACCCCACCAAGCTTGCTTGGTGAGGAGGGTGTTTATTGGACACCCTGCGGATGAAATGAAAAACAAACCGTCAAAGGGCGGAGGACCTCTTGAGAGTCAACGGCCATCCAATAAAAGTTAGCACGGGTACGTAGAAATTCCGGGGTGGTGCCCGGCGTGCTGAAAGACCACTGGGAGTGAGGCGCCCCTCAGCTTTTGTTAAAGCACGTCTCTAGGAGAAGGTCACTCTGATATAAAACCAGCTATGCAGGGAATGGCATTGAACATTTTGGGGATCTTTGGTTTGTGCTAGAGATCACGGCGCTCCCACATCCCTGAGCCTGCGACTCATATTGGTACCAGACATCTTGCTCCGACTTGTCTCTGGATAATGTCAATAGAGTGGAGAGGATCTGTGAGGTGTTGTGCAAGCCTTATTGGACCTAAAACTCTGCACAGGCATTGCCGACCTCTTTTTTTATATATATATATCTATCTTATTTTTAGTATATATTTTCTTCATTTTTAGTATTTTTTTTCAATTCGGAAGTCCTGCGGCGATGGGAAGGTGGTGAAGCATCCAGACCTGACGGGTTGGAAGCATGTAGTCAGCGACCTGCACGTAGGCGGCCCATGCTAGATATAAAGTCGTCTCCTTGTCGCCCAAGACAGCGGTAGGATTCGGTTGCTGCATGGGTGTCTGAGCAGCTCCATTTGGAGAGGGCACTGCTCACCTGGAGACCGGGGAGGTTCTAGAAAAGGTGAACCAAAAATTGCCTGTCTTCCCATATCTGGTCAGTTTAGCGCGACTGACCGATGTTCACCCTGCGCTCGATAAACAAAGAGTCTTTTATCTATAAAATCTGGACGGAACTTCAACATTTCATGTTGGAATATGCGTACTCTGTTAGACAACAGGAATGATTGCAGGCCTGAAAGACGCACTGCACTTGTTGCTCGTGAGCTGAAACGTTATAAAATTGATATAGCTGCACTCTCAGAGACTCGTATAGAAGGTGATGGTCAGCTTGAGGAAGTAGGAGGCGGATACACCTTTTATGGGAAAGGAAGGCAGAAGGAGGAGCGCAGAGAGGCTGGTGTTGGTTTTGCAATCCAATCTGATATCCTGAAGAGTTAGAAGAGCTCCCTGTTCCTATAAATGAACGTATAATGACCCTACGGTTGCACTTGAAAGGTAAGCGTTTGCTACTCTAATAAGTGCCTATGCACCTACTTTGACTAGCTGTGATGAAAAATAATAATCTTTTATACCCAGCTGAGAGCCATACTTAGAAAAATCCCCAATTCTGATAAAGTCATTCTACTGGGGGATTTTAATGCCAGAGTTGGAACAGACTGGCAAACATGGAACTCTCTAGGACGTTTTCGAGTAGGGAAAATGAATAGCAATGGTCTCATGCTGTTGGAGCTTTGCGAAGAACATGGACTATACATTGCAAGTACTCATTTTGTGCACAAAGATGATCACACAACAACATGGATGCATCCAAGGTCCAAAGTTTGGCACTTGCTGGATTACGTCATCATTCGCAAGCGCGACATTTATGACATTTGTAATGTCAAGTCCTTGCATGGGTCGCGAGTAAAGTTTCGAATGGTGATTAGGGTGAAAGAGAGAAGAGGACCAGTAAGCATTCCCCGCCGTCTTAATGTCCACAAGGTATATGATGTTGTGGTTAGGAAAGAGCTTCAGACTCGCTTGTCCAGCATTGAAACTGCTGCAGCATGGGAAGATTTTCGAGACCAGGTTGTTCAATGTGCAGCCGAAACACTGGGGTATGTTACTGCCAGACACAGAGACTGGTTTGATGAGAATGATGCTGGAATTCAACGACTATTAGTGATGAAGCGCCATGCCCACAGTGTGTTGCTGCACAGAGAACTGTCTACTGTGCAGCGAAGTCTAGCACTTGCCCACTATAACAGTGTAAAATCACTACTGCAGCGATCTCTCAGGAAGATGCAGAACACTTGGTGGGGGGATCTTGCTCGTGATGTTCAGGCTGCTGCTGATGCAAATGACAGCAAGAAGCTTTACCATCTTATGAGCGAGCTTTGGACCTAAGAGCTCCACATCAGCTCCTTTGCTTTCCAAGGAGTCTTCCACTCTGTTTACTAAATCAACAGAAATCACAGGTCGCTGGATCGAACACTTCTCTGAACTCCTAATCCATGAGTTGTGGATGAAACAGTGATTGATACTATGAAACAAAGACCTATCATTGACTCCTTAGACTCCTCGCCATCAATACATGAAGTAATGACATCAATAAGTAATTGAATCTTGGTAGGCACCTGGAAGGATGGAATTTGTGCTGAGGTTTTGCGATTTGGTGGTAATTGCATCACACAGTCCCTTCATGAACTTATTAGTGCAGTCTGGAGGGATGGTGCAATCCCTAAAGACTGGAAGGATGCAATTATTCTTCCTCTATATAAAGGAAAAGGAGCCAGAACAATGTGTGGTAACTACAGAGGTATTGCTCTGCTATCAGCTGCTGGCAAGGTTCTGGCAAATATTCTTCTTACCCGTCTGAATGGGTGTCTCGTAAATGATGTCCTATCTGAATCTCAATGTGGCTTCCGATCTGGTAGAGGGACAATGGATATGATTTTCACAGCAAGACAGATGCAGGAGAAGTGCTATGAGCAGAATATGGATCTTGTCCAGGTATTCATTGATTTAACTAAGGCCTTTGATACTGTAAATAGAAAATACTTGGCAAACTTGGATGTCCGGATCATTTTGTATCTATAATTAAATCATTTCATGATGGGATGGAGGCTTGGGTCAATGTTGGTGGTACCATGGCGGGACCCATTCCTGTAGAGAATGGTGTTAAGCAGGGTGACATCCTTGCCCCAACTCCCTTTTCTTTGTTCTTTGCTGCTGCTTTTACTCATGCTTTTGCTAAGGTTAGCTCTCTGGGAATATATGTCAGATATCGATCTTCTGGCCGCCTCTTTAATCTTCGCCGATTTGCTGCCAATTCAAAGGTTTCCCAGTCTATTATTCGTGACCTCCTTTATGCAGATGACTGTTACTTCGTCACTCATACAGTGGATGACATGCAAATACTCATGAATTGCATTTCTGCTTCTTGCAGGGCATTTGGACTCAGCATTAGCCTCGACAAGACTGTTGTAATGTTCCAGCCTGCACCAGGAAATCCATATATGGAACCAGCTATCTTGGTTGAAGGAACAATTCTGAAGGTAGTAGACAAGTTTGTCTACCTGGGCAGCACACTCAGCCGTTCTTGCTCCCTGGATGAGGAAATATCTTTCAGGTTGCAGAGAGCAACTAATTCCTTCCGGTCTCTTCAGTCTCGTGTCTGGTCCCAACATGGCATCGCAAGGAGAACAAAAGTTGCTGTGTACCGTGCTTGTGTACTGACATCGCTTCTCTACTCATGTGAGACATGGACTCTGTACAAACGTCAGGTAAGGGTCCTTGAGCGTTTTCATCAGAGATATTTCAGACACATTCTCAATGTTGGCTGGACCTCAAAAATTCCAGACACACAGATCCTTGAGTATTGAGGCGATGGTACACAAGCACCGGTTGCGTTGGAAAGGACACCTTATTAGAATGGAGGATAGAAGGATTTCTAAGCAGATGCTCTATGGAGAACTTGTGAATGGAAGGAGACTCCGGCAGAAACCAAGGCTACGATTTAAGGACTGTGTCAAGTCCTCGTTAAAGGCTTTTGATATACAGGACACTGACTGGGAAAACAATGCCTGTCATCGCCATAGATGGAGAAAGCAGGTTAAGGAGGGGATCGACACTTTTGAGAGAGCACGTATCCAGCATGAAGAACTTAAGCGAGCTGTGCGAAAGCGCACGGCTCGTATAGTGAATGGGGAAAGCTTGGTCTGCAATGTTTGCAGTCGTGTATGCTTGTCAAGAGCAGGGCTAATTAGCCACCAACGGAGCCGCAAATGCAAAATATAAGTTAGTCCTAGAGCGCACAATGTTCCTGAAGGTCGGCAATGGTCTTCCTCGGTCACGAGTGGACGGCCATCATGTATGCATATAGAAAAAAAATATATATATATATATATATATATATATATACACTGTGAAAATTGTAAGGGTAAAGAAATTTAGGCTAAATTTTCTTACCGTTGGTTAGCATACTAGCCACCAGGAAGAAAATTTATTCTAAATTTCTTTACTCTTATAATTTTCGCAGTAAAATGTTCATAATTCCAAAGCCTTTTGGTATGCAGTTTTTAATTTTATTATTTCCTACTTATATATGTGTGTGCATTACACCTGTTTATCATATATGTATATTCAAATAATATTTAGATATGTTTAACCATCTAGATATCATACTTAATGTAAATACATCGTTGAAAGGCAAATTAAATGTGGTATTCGTCCATTAGCCAAGGAAATTCGACATATGTAAAATGTGTAGTACAGATTTAGGTAATCTGCATAATTTAAACAAAAATGGACAAAGAGGAAAACTCAGGAATAGTATGCATACATTCATACATACAGATAGATAGATAGATAGATAGATAGATAGATAGATAGATAGATAGATAGATAGATAGATAGATAGATAGATATACATTCATGCATACATACACACACTTATTTATGTACACATCATATACATATATGTGCATTTGTATACAGGGATGGATGTAATGATGTGCCTGTGTGTGTTTATTTATTGTGTGTGTGTGTGTGTGTGTGTGTGTGTGTGTGTGTGTGTATGTGTGTGTGTGTGTGCGTGTGTGTTTTCGTGTGCGAGTGTATTTTTGTGTACAGGTTTATACATCTCGCAATATTTTTGTTTTTCAAAGCTTACATTAATTCTATGTTAAATCCCCCTGTATCATTTTTCTATTCTGCCTAAGGTTTCGTTTTCTCGGATTGTTTTTACTTTTACAAAAAGATTAGCAAATTGAAAATAGTTTCTCGTTCATCCAATTTGAATCTTGAATCATTGAAACTATAGCCATATATTCGATAGAATGTCGGATAAAATATCTTGGGTATTTACTTACTACACTATACGTTTCACTGTAGTGAATCTGAGCGCTGTACACAATAAGATCTATTATTATTGTTGTTGCTGTTTTTTCTTCTTTCTTCAAATTTTCTTCCATTTCTCGCTGAGTGTTTTCCGTACACCTAGGACAGAGAAGCTCATTGTATGCATTCCCAGATTACACACGCAAATTCACAGGTAAAATATGTATGTAAAAAAATTAATAAATATATAAATTCATGAATGAATGTTGTTTTCTCAGCGACAATACTCTTCTCAATACATGAGTCGTTCCAGTTAACACGATTTTTTGCACTTCCTGTGGGGATGGTAAGCCTGGTATCATTTTCAAATAGGTTTCAGTACTTTTTTTTATCATTCCTAGAGATCCTACAATCACTGGTACGCTAATCGCATTGAGATGCCACATTTTTTCAATTTCTATTAGCAAGTCTTTATATTTACTGATCTTGTCAAATTCTTTCGCCACTATGTTGTGATTGCAAGGAATACTCATGTCAATTGATAAACACACCTTTTTTGTCTAATCTTTTATAATATCCGGTTTATTAGCTTTTATAGTTTTGTCGGTATGTACGGGGAAGTCCCAGAGAATCGACACATTTTCTCCCTCAGTCACAGTTTCGGGATAGTGTTTATGCCATTTGTCCGCTGTTTTGAATTTATAATGCCGACATATTGTCAAGTGTAAATACTGGCCAACTCTGTCACGTCTTGCTTTATGTTTTACAGGTGCTAAGACTCTACACCCTGAGATTAGGTGGTCTATAGTTTCAATCTCATTATTATTGTTGTTATTATTATTATTATTATTATTATTATTATTATTATTATTATTATTATCATCATCATCATCATCATCATCATCATCATCATTATTATTATTATTATCATCATCATTATCATCATCATCATCATCATCCTTGATATCACTGATATTATTGTTTTTATGTCCAATAGCAGCAGTGGTTGTAGCAGCAGCAACAGTATTATTATTATTATATTATTATTATTATTATTATTATTATTATTATTATTATTATTATTATTATTATTATTATTATTATTTTTATCATCATCATCATCATCATCATTATTATTATTATTATTATTATTATTATTATTATTATTATTATTATTATCATTATTATTATTATAAATCCACGTTTTATTTAAGAGATAGCACTGTGTGTATACCAGCTAGATGCCTTCCCAATGTATTTATATTCCACAGGAATATCCTGAAACTCTTACGCATTTGTCGTTAGCTTGTCTTTATAAGTTAGCATAGAATAGGTAAACCACTCCAAGAAATTCATGGCTGCTATATATTCGCAGTCCGGTGAAGTTTAATACGTCAAGTAGAGATCGAATTTATCTTGCTGGACACTTACCCCCTTGCTTCCTCTGAAGGGTGCTCGTGCAAAGATGAAAAGTTTTACTAGTCAGGAAAGAACAATAAAAGTAATCTTGAAAAATTCAATAATTTCAATTGCCGTGAGGATTGAAAATTCTATTTTTCGGATCAATGCTATTCGTCTGAGAGTGGAATGGATAATGAAAGTGGTGTCGTGTTGTCAGTTGTAGACAGTTAAGTGATGAAGAGATTTAAGTTAAAGAATGATGTAAAATGTTGGTGCAGGAACTGAGAGGAATGACAAAGAAATAGAGATGGTTTAAGAGTTTTGGAAACCTGATGTAAAGCTAGAATGGGAGATGATAGGGGAAGGGAGACAATGCCCCTGGCCAGACAAAAGATTATGTTCAAGTAAGAAGTCAATGAAAACTGCTGTGAAATAAAGAGCCACCACAACCGGAAAGCTATTTTAAGATATTTATGTAAATGTGTCCCTTACGGCAATTGAACTTGTATGAGACTATGGAGTAACTGCTTCTGACATAAACCATCACAAACTAGTTTCATCGATTCCTGATATTATCTTGAGCATTGAATAGTTATTTCGTTAATTTGCAACACATTTGTGCTCCCTGAACAACGCTCACTGCCAGACTGTCTAAATGCATTGAATAAAGATGGAAGTCTTGCAGTTATTCCTCAACGACCCAATCAGTCTGCGACACACTATATTCACGCGCCATCATACGATTTGGTAAACATACAGGCAGGCAATCAATATTTTATTTAGTAGTCTTTTAGATAAAGATTCCGTTCAGGATATATGGATATATATTTCAGAAATTGATTTTTTTACTGAAAGGAAATAATAATCAACTTTTTAAAATACTTTTTATCGTACTATCTGGATAAAGCTTTTAAGTTGTACATTCCAGTACCGTATAAAATAAAGGGAGATAAAAATTGATTTCGCTTTTTGCTTTTGTTTTTTAACTTTTTATAACATTTGTTTTTTTTTTATTTTGTTGTTTTTGTTTTGTTTTTTGCTTGATTTATATTCCCATTTGCTATTCAAGGAGGTGAAAGCGGAAAATAAATAGCGGAAGGATAATGTTACAAGATAACCTTCTAATTATTATAGAATCACCATGACTCCTTAAAGAGTGGACGTGCTCAAGTAATATTCTAAATCAGTCAAGCAGATTTAATTGACGTCCTGGTTCTTTTGAGCGAGATTATTGAGCGAGATAATTGCCATTACACAGGAGTAGAAGGGGTCAGTGGATAATGAAACAGTTGATAAAATGGATTTAAAAAATAGGCTGATAGTGGTGGTGGTAATAATAATAATGGTTTTCATTGTTGTTCCAAAATTGCTTGTTTCTTATCTTATTAGTTTTACTAAACGGCTATTACACTTCAAATATGTTTATCAAAATTAGCAATTTTGGGGGTATTTTTTCTTCAATGTTTTTTTGTATTTCATTTAATATTTTTGTTAAAATATCATTTAATTTCATTGGACAAATATAAAAAGGACTGATGGCCAACAAACTGAAGAGTTCTACATTATAACGTGATTAATTTAGAAATAATTGCTCAGTAAGCATTTTAACAATACTTCTTTATTGCTGCTGCAATTGTTAGAGAGCTTTGCTACATTTTTGTTGTTGTTGTTGCTGCTGTTGCACTGCTGTTGCACTGCTGTTAGCTTTTTTTTTTTGCAATAATTTTCGTCGTCATTGCCATCTTTGTGCCTACCGTCATCATCGTCGATAATGATGATGATGACGACGACGTCGAAGAGGAGGAGGAAAATTGAGTTAAGATTTCACTAAAGATAAGGATTCAAATTATGGAAACAGTAATATTGAAAGTTAAAAAGTGAAATTTCAGAATAATATTTCGTTATTCTATTTTTTTAATTTTTATTGTTAGATTCAAGCATATGTTGTTGTTGTTGTTGTTGTTTTTAATATATTAATAATGATTTATGGGGACAAGTTACATCAAGAAACACGAAAATGTTAGTTTTATAACATGCCTATTTTGCACCAGGAGCAAATAAATGAAGCCTGGAAGTTTTAGGTCAAAATGACATGGAAAATGTGACATTTGTAGAAGTTTTAGCTAAATAAATGAACGGGGAGTTAATTCAGACCACTACTTTGATTACTGATCTACAGAGACATTCATAAAGTACAGAATCAATGAATGGGTTTCTATGTAATAGGATGACTTGCAAGAGATAACAGCCCAGTGACCCTCAAATCACACTCCAGCATCTTAAAA
>NC_042999.1:70966468-70978968 GCF_006345805.1 Octopus sinensis | reverse complement strand
TAATCGGTGATACGTAAAGATTGCAGAACAGTTTAGTGTTGTTATAGTGAATGGGGAAAAAAACGAGAGTGGCTCACCAAAGGCAGAACAGTTCTATTCATGAAGGCTTGGCGAAAGGAAACGCTGTCGAGAGTTACAGACCAATATCCCGTTTACCTCTCATATGGAAGTTATTGACAGGGATAATTGTGGATAAGATGTATAAACATTTGAATGGGAACAATATTCTTCGAGAAGTCAAAAAAATGTAGATGGAATGTAGAGGCACGAAAGATCGGATCTTTTCGGTTTGAACGGCAGTTTTTTCTAGCGGTGTCATATGAAATTGTCACCCATAATTATGACCCTAGTATCGATCTATTGCATTTCAATCTGTTTTAGGGTTAGGGTTAGTTAAGGTTAGGGTTAGGGTGGGGGAAGGGTATCTTTTTTTCTTCAGAAATGTAAATAAACCCAATCTGTTTCTTAAACATGGGACATATACGGTACAGAATGTTTTTTACCTCAATATACGTCAGTGAGTGGTTGAAATTGCAGAAATTGAAGAAAAAAAAACAACAAATATCTTACAAACTATGGAATTTTCTCAATAAAACCAAGAGAAAAAGATGTTTTATAAACGCATTCTACCAGTATACGAAGTTTAAAATTTTTTAGTTACCTAGAAATTATGTTAAAAACTGCCGTTCAAACCGAAAAGATCCGAAAGATCAGTTCTAATGACAGAAAAAGAAGACAAGCTAATCTGGCACTGTCATGGATCGATTACCGTAAGGCATATGATTTGATCTCAAACTAATGAATAAGTGAATGCCTAAGTATATTTGGAATTGAAAAGAATATAGATTTTCAGGGGGAAAGTCTGGAAACATGGAATACCGAGATAACATGTGATGGGGGAGGGACAAGTCGATTCCATCAACTCCAAGATTTGATCGGTATTTCTTTCATCGACCCCGCCAGTTTCCGACTTAACAATAAAATAATAATAATAATAATAATAATAATAATAATAATAATAATAATAATAATAATAATTAATACCTCTCTCAAAGCTGCTCAATGACGCGCAGTACGGGTATAAAATGTTTGATAAAAATATAAATCATCTCGTTTACATGGATGATTTAAAGCTTTTTGCAAAAAATGATCAACAACTCAAGGGCTTACTAGCGATAGTCAAACAATTCAGTGACGACATCAGAATGCAATTCGGCCTCGATAAATGTGCAAAGGCTACCTTTATCAAAGGAAAAATGACAGAAACATCTAACGTTAACCTTGACCAACAGAATGTCATAAAAGAACTAGACCCAGCGGAGAGCTACAAGTACCTAGGGGTAATTGAAGGGAACGGAATAAGGCATTCAGAGATGAAGGAAAGGATCAGGAGAGAATGCTATCGGAGAGTGAGAGCAATACTCAAGACAGAGCTGAATGCAAGAAACAGGATCGAAGCAATCAATGCATTAGCTATACCAGTCGTGACTTACAGTTTCAATATTGTTAACTGGTCAATTACTGAAATATGTCAGCTCGACAAAAAATAAGGAAACTGTTGACAATGCATAGAATGCACCACCCTAAGGCAGATACAGAACGACTCTATCTGCCAAGAAAAGAGGGAGCCGTGGTCTTTTGCAACTGGCAATAACAATGAAGATTGCTACAATTGGCCTAGACACCTACCTGAAAAACTCTGAGGACTGGATGTTAAAACTTGTCTCAAAACATGAAAACAAGAAAGCATCATACTCAGTCACAAAACAGGCAAAGGAATATCTAAGTGAATTCCGAATACAGCCAATTTCGGATTAGAGATAGACATACAAGAAACAAGCACAGAAAAAGCTAGGCGCATGAAAACCCGTGCCAAAACTGCGGCCTTAGATATTCTGAATAATAAATGGCAAGAAAAACCTCTCTATGGCAAATACCCAAAGAGAGCGAATAATGCAGATATCGACAAAACCCTGACCCATCAATGGCTAATGGCCTCTGGCTTAAAATCTGAAACAGAGGGGTTTATCATAGCAGCTCAAGATCAATGCCTACCAACAGAAAACTACCAGGCCAACATATTAAAGATCAGAAGCAGTCCAACGTGTCGTGTATGCAAGCAACAAAATGAAACCATTGACCATGTGGTCTCCAAGTGCAGTCTTCTAGCGCCTACAGAGTATCTCAACAGGCACGATAGAGCTGCACAATATATTCACTGGGTAATCTGTAAAAACCTGGATTTGCCCCATGAAAAAAAACTGGTGGGAACACAAACCACCCCCAGTGCTTGAAAATGACCACATCTCACTCCTCTGGAACTTCACCATTCAAACTGACAGGAAGATAGATGCAAATAGGCCACATCATATTGAAAGACTTCAAACAAAGAACATGCCTCCTTATTGATATGACTGTCCCAATCGATATAAACGTATCTGTTAGGACCTACCAAAAACTGAGCAAATATAAAGATCTTGAAATAGAAATCAGCAAAATGTGGAAGCTGAAGACTAAAACAATACCTGTTGTCATAGGTGCCCTGGGAATGATAGCAAAAGGGCTGATAGCTACCTAACTCAGATACCAGGAAACCCCAAAATGGCAGAAGTTCAAAAGATAGTGCTCATGGGAACTGCTCATATCCTACGCAAAATACTCTCTATGTAACCTCAAGTTAAAACAACCATAATTTTCGGTTTAAAAAAAAACAAAAAAAAAAAAAAACTTTTTTTTTGTAGACATTCATTAGTACAACATCCCCACCCCCCAAATATATGGCACACTAGGCATAACAACAACATGAACTTCCAACCCTGTTGTCTCTTGAGGTCTCTGGGTGAGACTTGGAGCCAACTTGTACAAATATAAAGCAAAAGTCAAACATAGAATAATAATAATAATAATAATAACAACTTCTCTATTCACAAACAATACAGAACCGCCCTTCCTTAATTTTTCTTAAGCCTAATAGTAGTAAACATCTGAACTTTTTTTGACCGATAGGACCGCACCTAAAGAAAAAAAAAAAAAAAAAAAAAAAGACAGTCAGCCAGCCAACCACCAAGCCAGCCAACGAGACAGACAGACACTACTGTGATGGTGATAATGATAAAAAACAAAATAACAATAATAAGATACTGCTGTGACTACACATAAAACAATATCATTGATGATGATGGTGGTGATGGTGATGGTGATGATGATAATGATGATGGTAATGGTGGTGATAATGATGATAGTGATGGTAGTGGTGATGATAACAATAATAAGCCGACTACGGCTGCTATAATGGTACGATTATAATTGTAACGGCAATGATGGCCGTCTCCCCACGAGCCAATCAAAGCTCAAAAATGATAACATTATCGTAGCACCAAAATGTTTTTGGAAACTGAAAGGAAAACTAAATCAGTATACCAAATCGCTTGTCCTATGGTTAATCTGGAAGCGCGTCCCCCAGGGAAGAGCCAGCCTGGGATCGAAAAGTCATCAACTGGCACAAACTCTTCTCCGAATATGGACATGGATGGTCACTTGAACGGGAAATCCCCCAACTCGAGCCCTCCAAGTTCACCACCACAACCACCACAGAAAGAAAAATGTAAGCGGAACAAATGGACCCGAGAAGAGTATAAAGAAGTAATATACGCTTATTACTATGCATTAGGTAGGCCATCTCAAGAGAGACACACTGCAAACTCTTACAGTATATGGAGAACACGGAATCAAGACAGTAGGCCCTATTTGGACGAGAACAAATTAGCAAATGTGAGGAGGGATATCTTTAGAAATAACAGACTCACAGACAGTGAAATAAGCGCGATCAAGCACGCAACGGAAAATGACATAAATATAAGACACAAAGGAAATGAAGAATCAGATGAACAGTATAGCCCGCCACGAGGCTTAATTGAAAGACTGCCATCTGACCAAAGTACGCAAAGGCCTGAAGATACAAGAAATTCTATTGTACCTGTTAAAGATAGCCAGGAAAACGAAAAAACAACAGTAACTGAAGATCTCGCATTTGCTGAAGAACACAGAGAGTCTATAGCAGAAATGAGGCAGAAAATCCTGAATACGCTTGAAGTTGTTGTAAGACATACAAGTATGAATGATAGAGAACCGCTTCATAAACTCTCAAATACAAACCAAAATAAAAAACAAATCCAAATTGGCAACTATGTAACAAATGAAATAATACGAGAATTAAAACCTGATTTTACTGAGTTAAATGAAATTATTTACGCTTCTGCTAGGGCAATTGAAACCAGCTGTATGCCCCCGAAAAAACAAAGAAAACAAAACCTGGGAAGAAATCAAACCTGGAGAAGTAAAATTGAAAAAGAGATTGAATTTATGAGAGGGGAAATATCAATATTAAATGAACTAATATGTGGAAATGATGTAAGATCCAGAACAGGAAGAAAGATGAAGAGAAAATTTGGATCCTCACCAAGAGAAGAACTGATATCAATAAAAGAAACGCTGAAACAAAAAGTCCAAGCAAAAGCCCAAAGAATACGAAGATTTGAGAAGAGAAACAAGTTTTACAAGCAAAATAAGCTGTTCACATCCAATGCCAAAAAATTCTACAGAGAAATAGGGAAGGAGAAAGTAACCGTTAAAGACCCCCCTCCCATGGAAGAAGTTCAAAACTTTTGGAAAAGGATTTGGAGTGACAAGAGAAGAACGTACACATAAATGCAGACTGGATTATACAAACTGAAGGATCCTACCAAAATTTACAACAACAAGCATGGGAAGACATCACAATAGCAGACCTAAGAAAGGCACTCACGAAGGCCCATAATTGGAAATCCCCCGGTAAAGATAGGGTGCCGAATTTCTGGCTCGCATCGCTCCCGTGCGCACACGGTAAGCTAGTTCAGCTGCTCAATGGAATTATGAGAGACCCAAAGAAAACACCTGAATGGTTAGCAAGTGGCATTACTTACCTACTCCCAAAGAATAACGAACCAACCTTCCAAAAAACTATCGGCCTATAACCTGTCTATCCACCACGTATAAAATCCTAACATCTATCCTGGCGGAAGAAAACATATGCATTCATGGAGAAGAACGATATTTTCCCCATTGAACAAAGGGTGCCGCCGAGGCTCTTACGGATGCAAAGATCAACTGCTAATCAATCGTATGATCCTTGAGAACTGTCACAACAAGCGCAGAAATTTCAGCACCGCATGGATTGACTATAAAAAGGCCTTCGACAGTATACCGCATCCATGGATCTTGAGATCGCTGGACATCTTCAAAATTTCCCCTGTGATTTCAAACTTCCTGAAGCACAATATGTCGTTGTGGAATACGAATCTCCAATTATACCACTCTAATGGAGTACTTGCCTCAGAAAATATAAACATCAACTGTGGAATTTTTCAAGGTGACTCACTTTCACCTTAATATTCTGCATAGCCCTAATACCCCTTACAAGTGAAATTAAACAGAACAGGGTATGGGTATAAAATTGCCAATAAAAAAAATAAGCCATCTATTTTATATGGATGACTTAAAACTTTATGGTAAAGACAATAATGAACTTGAAGGCCTATTGCGCACCGTGAAATCATTCAGCGATGACATCGGGATGGAGTTTGGACTTGAGAAGTGTGCCAAGGCCACTTTCCAGAAAGGGAAAGTGAAGACCACAAATTCAGTCGTGTTAGATGTTGACACAGTCATAAGAGAGCTTGAGCAAGAACAAACATACAAATATTTATGGATAAATGAAGGCTCTGGTATTCAGCATGCAAGCATGAAAGAGAAAATCAGGAAGGAATGTTATAGGAGAGTTCGTGCAGTCCTGAAATCTGAACTAAATGCACGTAACAAGGTGTTAGCTATAAATTCCCTAGAAGTTCCAGTTGTTACTTATAGCTACAATGTGTTGAACTGGAATATGAGTGAAGTAAAGAATATAGATAGAAAAATACGCAAGCTGCGAGTTGTAATAGGATGCACCACCCAAAGGCAGACGTAGATCGCTTTACCTTCCCAGAGCCCAAGGAGGTCGAGGCCTGATCCAATTTGAACTAGCTTACAAAACGACCACAATTGGACTGGCCAAATATCTCGAAATATCGAATTACTGGATGCTAAAGCTCGTGGAAAATCACGAGAGACGAAAGAAGCTTCATTCTATCATCAAGGAAAGCAAAAAATTTGCTATTGATCTCGTGCAGGATACCCAAACTGAACAACCCGAGGGGAAGTACGGCAACTATTGTTGCAAAGAAGGTGTGAAATGATGGCAATGAAAAAAGCGCACGAGCAATTGGCTGATAGGTGGGAGGAGAAACCTCTGCACGGCAAATATGTGACCCGCAGCAAACAAGCTGATGTTGACCAGAAGCAAACCCATCAGTGGCTGCGGAGCTCAGGGCTAAAAGCAGAGAGCG
Source organism: Octopus sinensis (assembly GCF_006345805.1). NCBI lineage: Eukaryota > Metazoa > Mollusca > Cephalopoda > Octopoda > Octopodidae > Octopus > Octopus sinensis. The sequence continues at coordinate 70,972,546 of NC_042999.1, read as the reverse complement.
AAGGTTTCATCCTGGCTGCTCAAGACCAAAGCCTATCAACCCGGAACTACCAGGCCAATGTGATGAAAAATGGAGCAGACCCAAAATGCCGATTCTGCAACGACATGATTGAAACAGTGGACCACCTAATCTCTGGATGTAAAGTCTTAGCACCAGTGGAGTATAAATTAAGACATGACAGAGTTGGCCAATATCTCCACTGGCTAATAAGTCGGCATTACAATATCAAAACTGCCGACAAGTGGTATAATCACCACCCTGAGGCTGTAACTGAAGGAGAAAATGTAACCAGTCTGTGGGACTTTCCAGTACATACAGACCGAACCATCAAGGCCAATAAACCAGATATTGTTGTGAAAGACCAAAACAATAAAGTTTGCTTATTGATCGACATGAGCATCCCCTGTGATCATAATATCTCAGCGAAAGAGTTTGACAAGCTCAGAAAATATAAAGAACCTACTCATTGAAATTGAGAAAATGTGGCATCTCAAGGCGGTTACAATACCAGTGATCGTAGGAGCACTAGGAATGATCAAGAAGGGAACCGAAAATTATATGAGAATGATCCCTGGCTCACCATCCCTGCAAGAAGTGCAAAAGATTGTCTTAACTGGTACATCACACGTATTGAGAGAGAGCATGTCGATGTGAGAACTGTTGCTGCTCATGCATTTTAATTTAACTTAAAAAAAAAAATTAAAAAAATTAACGAACTACTGAGTTTGGTTTAATGGCCTACCAATATACACTATGAGTTTCTTTGCCCTAGGAGTCGGGAAGACACTCGGCAAGAAATGGAAGAAAATTTGAAAGAAGAAGAAAAAAAGTAATAATAATAATAATGATGATAATAATAATAATAATAACAATAATAATAATAATAATAATAATAATAATAATAATAATGATAATAATGATGATGATGATGATGATGATGATGATAATAATAATAATGTCCTGATGCAGTACCAGGCAGTGGCCTTCATGGCTTCTCATCTTAACTGATTGGAAGTGTTATCATGTGCATTGTTTTGTCTTGGTATAAAAGATGGACTACAGCAAATATTCTGCTCAATACCACAGATTTGCTTGTCAGTTGTTTGACCTTAACCAGTTGAGCATGTTCTTTAGTGGCTGGCGATATGTGCATCTCTGACCACGAGCAGAAGTAGTGGGGGAGCATCATAGCCATGTGTTGAGAGGGATTCTTTGGGGTTTGAATAATTCACCTCTGGAAACATGGATGTTTCGTTCAACATCTTTAAACAACCCTTATTCAGGGACCTTTTGAGCGGAATGGGTTACTCGACCGGATGAAAATTCTAACTGGGCCCCACCTGCAAGGTCATGTGCTGTTTATCTTGATATGAGATTACCATGTCGCGCACACATGGTTGTGATGCTTGTGCCTAGTGTACCCTTATCAGACGAGTAGTCATGATGGGTAAACTGGGCTTCATATATGTTACCCCAGTGTCACTTCGATGGCATGCACTGCTCTCTCACTCAATAATGATAATAATAATAATAATAATAATAATAATAATAATAATAATAATAATAATAATAATAATAATAATAATAATAATAATAAAATTAATAATAATAATTATTATAATAATAAAATAATAATAATAATAATAATAATAATAATAATAATAATAATAATAATAATAATAATAATAATAATAATAGGGATCCTGGAGCTGGACAATACCTTGCACAGAGAAATAAAAGACGAGGTCACCACAGAATATTTCAAGTGCCTCAAACTTCTCTTGAAATCAAAGTTCAACACAATGAACTTCGTGACTGCCATCAACATATGGGCTGTTGCTGTAGTCCGCTATAGTGCACCCATTCTGTGATGGACACCAGCGGAGATTGACCAATTCGATCGCACTACCAGAAAGACAATGACAATGCATGGTGCCCTCCACCCGAAGGCAAATGAAGACAGGTAAGGGCGGACGTGGGTTGATTAGCGTACAGGAGTGCATCAACAGTGAAAGAAGAAACATGGCAAAATATTTGGTAAACAGCAAAGAAGACCTGCAACAGTATGCTGCTAGCGCAGAAGTAGTTAAAAATGCACTTGAGAGTGCTCATGAATTCCGAACAAGAACAGCCAGCGACAGACAAGAACCCTACTCCGTATGGAATTACATGGTCAGTTCCACCGTGAAACCAACAAATTAAAAGACCAGGGAGCATCATGGAGGTGCCTCCAGATGGGTGACCAAAAAAAGAATACTGATAGCCTAATCATCGCGGCCCAAGACCAGGCATTGAATACCAATTCAGTGAAAAAAAATATATACCACACAAGTGCATCAGACATCTGCAGAATGTGTGGGAAGAGGGTCAAAAGCATGACTCACATTGTTAGTGCTTGTGAAAGACTTGTGCAGAAAGAGTACAAGCGTAGACACGACAAATTAGCCCAAAGCCTCCACTGGCTACTATGCCGTAAGTATGGATACACCGGAAAAGGTTATGGACAAAAAGGGGAACGCAAAAATCCTCCGGGACTTTGATTTCCACACAGATAAAGTGTTAGAGCACCGAAGGCCGGATATAGTAACCATTAGGAGTGACTAACAAGAGTGCCTAATAATCGACATAGCAATGCCAGGTGATCAACATATCATCATGAAAGAAAAAGAAAAAGTTGATAAATATGGAGACCTGAGAATTGAAATTGCTAAGATGTGGCAGCTACGAGAGTCGAACATAAAGGTTATTCCTATTGTCATCAGAGCATTGGGTTCAATACCACCCAATCTGAAAAAACATCTGAAAACCTTAGAGATACCCTACAATCTAGATGTTTTGCAAAAGATGGCATTACTTGGAACTGCATGCATATTGTGTAAAGTGCTGTCTGTCTGAAGTCCTTTTTGCGACTTGACAAACTGTATAAACCCTCGGTAGATACAATATCTTCAGTCAACAACTTCACAATATTGTACACGGTGTGATGTCTATAATAATAATAATAATAATAATAATAATAATAATAATAATAATAATAATAATAATAATAATAATAATAATAATAATAATAAATCCTTTCTACTAAAGGCACAAGGCTTGAAATTTGGGTTGAGGAGACAGGCCGATTACACCGACCCCAGTGTTTCACTGGTACTTAATTTACCGACTCCGAGAGGATAAAAGGCAAAGTCGACCTCGGCGTCATTTGATCTCAGAACGTAGCAAAAAACGATCGCTAAGCATTTTCCCTGGTGTGCTAACGATTCTGCCAGCTCTCCACCTTCTTAAAAATAATAATAGCAGCAGCAACAACAACAACAACAACAACAACAACAACAACAACAACAACAATAATAATAATAATAATAATAATAATAATAATAATAATAATAATAATAATAATATTTTTTTAAATTTTATTTGTTATTAAAGAAATATGGTTCATCAAATGATAAGGAATATTCCTATCGATTAAATCATTCTGATTAACATCACAGCTACTCTAACCTTTATAAAACAACGAGTTCTATATCGCTGTTAGCTAATACTATTTCTACAACCCCTATCATCTCCAGCACCAAGGATTAATGTGACTAGTTCTGTAAAAAAGATTCACAGCCTAATTTCACTCTCTCTCTCTCTCTCTCTCTCTTTCTCTCTCTTTCTCTCCCCGAATTAATAATCACTGTCAATGGGAAAATCAATAATGAGAACTCTTTTATTCCTCATGCATTGAACATCAGTACCATTTCAAATATTGTTTGGTGCATTCCAATGTATTTTATCTTTGATGACTCTGATTCTTCTTCTTTCTTTATTTTTCTGACACTGTACTTCCTGTTTGCTTAGGAGAATTTCCTGTCTTCTTTCATTTTTGTACATACATACATATATGTATGTCTGTATGTATGCATGTATGTATGTTTTTTATGTATGTATCCATGTATGAATGTGTATACATATGTGTGTATGTATGTATGTATGTATGTATGTATGTATGTACGTACGTACGTACGTATGTATGTATGTATGTATGTATGTATGTATGTATGTATGTATGTATGTATGTATGTATGTATGTATGTATGTATGTAAAAGTGTGTGCATGTGTTTGCATGTATAAATTTCCCTTTACTTTATTCTTTGAACTATATTTTGTTTGTATCTCGCGAATAGTACTTTTGGGTCGATAGATATTTTTATGTTGAAGAATTTTAGCAAACTCGTCTATCAGCGTCATAGGATATTTTGGGGAATTTAGTATGTAGTGACATAGCTCGTATTTTTCTGCTAATTAAGGTTCTGTCAAAACAAAGCTATCGAGACGTTTATGAAGGCGAGAAAATGTATAACTTCTTTAGGGATTCAACAATATGACTGAGGTAAAATACCTCAAGAGAACGTTCTGCATACTAAATACAAACAGGATATGGTCTCAGAAATGCAATATAGTGAGGTGAAAGACGTGTATTAAATGAGATTTATCCATGCCATGATTAGACAAACACTCTCTGTAACTGTCTAAAACACATTCAAGGGATATAATTCAAACAAAATCTATAGAACCTTCGGGAAAATGCAGAAAGTGACTATGGATTTAGTCTTTAAGCCAGGTGGCGGAAGAAAAGCACGTTTCGGTCATTTTAGCTCTCTTCAGCAAATAATGTTTTTCACTTGACAAGATTAAGAACGATCAATGAATATAAAAATATAAGACTGAATAAAGTGTCGTTAATTGGATGAAACTACTTAAGAAGGTAGTTCCACTCTTTTACTACTTTTCTAAGTTTATAAAAATGCATTTCTCCTAGTCATAGTGCTGATCATGCTTATATATATATAGATATATATATATATATAAGGGAAATGAATTACCAAATTTCATATCCATGTACATATATGGATGTGAGTATGTGTGCGTTTGTGTGTAATGCGTATATATGTATTACTTGTTTCGGTTATTAGACTGCGGCCATTCTGGGGCACAACATTGGAGAATTTTAGACGCACGAATCGACCCCGCTACTTGTTTTTGTTTAAGCTGGTACCGTAAATCCTCGAGTATAGTACGCCCTTGAGTATAATACGGAGGGGAATTTTAGGGGGCTGTACCTCTGAAAAACCTAAACCTTGTGTATAATACCCACCCCTTCTCTAACTTGAATCAAGGAGGTCTATATAACGTCCTTGGTTTGTAAAAATGTATACGGTAACGTCCTTTATTATTATTGTACATATAATGCAAACGTGTAGCTTTTTTGTGCATTTTGTTTGCAGAAAATAAAGAAATAATAGTAATAACAGTAATAACGTTTAATAAATGTTGCTTACTGCATGTTATGGATGATTCTTTTATGACTTCATTGTTTTCAGTCTTAGCTTAGGGTATTTTCGCGCCTGACATCACAAAATGCGTCTGAATAAACATTGCCAGACAGTAAATAGAGACTCGAGCATTGCTTAGAAAATAGTTTTCATTTTTAACCTCGTACATAGTACGCACTAGGGATTTTGACCTTTAAATTTTGTGGGGAAAATGCGGATTATACTCGAGGATTTACGGTACTTATTTTATCGGTGGTCTATTTTTCCGATTCGCAAAGTTACGGGGATGTAAATATACTAACACCGATTGTCAAGCTGTGGGAAGCGACAAACACAGAGTGCACTCCCAGTTGTAACTGTCTTATTCGGTTTATGATAGGGTTTATAAGAGCGCGAGTTTAAATCTAGGGAAACATCTAAGAAATCAACTTTGGAGAGATTAGTGGTTATAATAATTTTGAGTCCTAATTAACCAAAGGTATATGTATTAATTTTATCCGAAATTTATCGAGCGTATATCCATCTCAGTCATAAGATATGCCCAAACCATCGTCTCAGTAGAGGCCAATATTTTCAGATGGGAAGGCGGTGAGCTGGCAGAATCGTTAGCACGCCAGGCGAAATGCGTAGCCGTATTTCGTCTGCCGCCATGTTCTGAGTTCAAATTCCGCCGAGGTCGACTTTGCCTTTCATCCTTTCGGGGTCGATTAAATAAGTACCAGCTACGCACTGAGGTCGATATAATCGACTTAA
>NC_042999.1:70951468-70961468 GCF_006345805.1 Octopus sinensis | reverse complement strand
TTGTTAAAGAGAACAACAAACATTAAGGCAAGACAAACATCTCAAGCCATATACAATATTATTATTGGAAAAAAATTCAGTGTTACAGATGTTTCTGGGATATCCCAGAGTATGGGACATTCGGTCATCAGAGACAAATAGGGAAAAATAGGGAAAATGAGAATGCTATATATTAATGAGATGACAACATAGAGGAAGGGAGTAAAGGAATACGGAGATGGAGAGAGAGAAGAAAAAAAGAAGCATAAAAGTTCATAGTTCAACTTTCCGATGTAGAAACAAGCGCATAAATACTTAGGTGAAATCCTGCGTAGATCCATGTGGGTTAAAATCCTGGTATAGTAAACATCCAGAGAAAAAAAGACGCGAACATATTATTTCTCTCCATCTCCTTATTCTTTTACACCCTTCCTCTATGCCGTCATCTCATCAACATATACCATTCTCATTTTCCCTTTTTTTTCTTATTAGTCTCTGAAGACGGAATATCCCATACTGGGGGATATCCTAGAAACATCTTTAAGACTTTGAAATTTTTTTCTAATAATAATATTGTATACGACTTGAGATGTTTGCCTTGCCTTACTGTTTGTTGTCTTCTTTAACAATTATGTGTGTGTGTGTATGTGTATGTATTTATGTGTGTGTGTATGTAGGTATGTATGTATGCATGTATTTTTGTATGTATGTATGTATGTATGTATGTATGTATGTATGTATGTATGTATGTATATATCTATGTATGCATGTATGTGTGTGATGACTGTATGTAATGACTGTACGTACCTATATGTGGCGTATCTTTGAAGAAAAATGATCCCGTGTTTCCTTGAATAGTGATATTCTATGTATACTTGTGTAACTGTGCATTACATTATTTCCATGAGAGTATGTGCATGGTGAAATGCATAATCGGTAGCCTAGTTAGTGTGTATCGTTGTCCTGTGACATCCATGTGTGTTCGTAAATATTATCACGTTTACGTCAATCGTACGCGCCTATATTTATGAGTGTGCGTACACTATGCTTTTAGGCGGATATATGTGTGTAACCGTATGTGTTTACATATGTATATACGCATGTACATGAATATGTATGTATATATGTGTGTGAGTGTGTGTGATTATATATAGTGTTAGCCTGTTGGCAGATCAGCAGAAAGGCTCTCAATTCAATGAGAGATGAGTGTTATTTAATGAACACGGGAGTTATACGTCAGCTACAATACGGATAGTGTAATAGTCGAACGGGATTATATAGCATACCTAGCACAATTCGGCAATTGCTTAGGTCCAGATGACATGGCCACTCTACAAGGAAATGCAAAAAATAAAAACGAGAATAAATTACAAGAAATCCTTAAGGGAAAGGGAAATAATGTTTATGACCCTGTAACCCGTTAAATGAAGACTAGTCTTAACGCTGGGTGTTTACATCTAAAAGAAAAAAATATCGTTAAGGAGGATAGTTGAAAGATGGAAATGCTAAAATACATGAACCTGTGTATCTAATCTGGTGCTAGGGATTCCAGTTCAATATCAGAAACTTATCGCGATGCATACATCTCGTGAAAGCTCTTTAACTCGAGTTTAAAATGTCGGCATAGTTCTTCAATCAAAAAGGACATGTTTTTCAGTTAGTTATACAGAGCCTGAATGTTTTAAACTATTATTGTATGCTCTACTTGGTGGTGCTCTACTATGCTCTACTTGGTGGTGTCTAGCTTAATGCTGTTCTTTATTTCCTAGATAAGGCTTGCTAGCTTTGTGCTTTTCTTTTGTCTATGTGCTTCAAAGAAGACTAGTAATTAACGTACTCTTTTTTAAATCGCTTCCCAGATTCCAATATATTTTTATCTTATAGTGCCTTTGTTTGGCGGCACAGAGGTGACATCATATTCGCATACGACTGAGCTAACGCATACCTTCTAGTGAAGAAGTATTCGTACCTGCAGTTGCAGTCAGGAATGGGAATCTTGATTGGCTTAAGTAAACAGAGGTTTTTCATATTAGGACCGCGGCTGTAGGAAACTTTCAGGGACAGATTATTGAAGATATTCTTATATTTGCGAATGTTAAGGAAAATTTTATTATCTCTCAAAACTAGGATTTTTTGTTGACCTACTTTAGTACTAACACTCAAGGAAATGTAGACGCATACCACATAACTTTCCAATTTTTAGGCTTGGTTCTTGTCTTGGTTGGAATGTATATTATCGTTTCTTTAAAACCACTGGAGGCCAGGATACTATTATAGTAGGGAATACGTTTTCTTCCCATTTCTTCTCGTAATATTTCCTCACTTTTTCTCGCATTTCCTCGCGGAACAACCTGTCGTTTGAGCCTAAGCCATTTCTGGATGCATACGGTACACTATACAAGCCTATGCGATTACTGCACTATCAAAGCATGAAACTTAAAGTAGCTCATGTATAATTCATTTTCATTAGATGAGATATATATATATATATATATATATATATACAGGCGTAGGAATGGCTATGTGGTAAGTAGCTTGCTTACGAACCACATGGTTTCGGGTTCAGTCCCACTGCGTGGCACCTTGAGCAAGTGTCTCCTACTATAGCCTCGGGCCGACCAAAGCCTTGTGAGTAGATTTGGTAGACAGAAACTGAAAGAAGCCCGTCGTATATATATATGTGTGTGTGCGTGTGTACGTTTGTGTGTCTGTGTTTGTCCCCCCAACATCGCTTGACAACCGATGCTGGTGTGTTTACGTCCCCGTAACTTAGCGGTTCGGCAAAGAAGAACGATAGAATAAATACTAGGCTTACAAAGAATAAGTTCTGGGGTCGATTTGCTCGATTAAAGGCGGTGCTCCAGCATGGCTGCAGTCAAATGACTGAAACAAATAAAAGAAAAAAGAATAAAAGAATATATATAGTTGGCTAAATTGCCTGTGTCGTTTAGAAAGCCTTAGACACCGGTGAACATCCCAAGAAATCTCGTACAAACGAGAAACGCTAAAAAAACACGGACTATACCGACTGACAAAATTCTTGTCACCATAGGTGTATGGCACTATTGTATCGCGTGATTTCACCATATGTATATGTATGTGCGTGTATGTAGATAGATAGATAGATAGATAGATAGATATACACATACATGCATATACATACATACATACATATATACATATATATACATATATATATATATATATATATATATATATATATATATATATATATATATATATATCACCGTGACCGACCAGGCTATCAGATTTTGTTACACATCGCTTCGCATTGCTTTAGCCTCCAAATGATTGGCTAAGCGAACAGGCCAACAGAAGAAAGAGTGAGAGAAAGTTGTGGCGAAAGAGTACAGCAGGGATCGCCACCGCCCCCTTGCCGGAGACTTGTGGAGCTTTAGGTGTTTTCGCTCAATAAACACTCACAACGCTCGGTCTGGGAGTCGAAACCGCGATCCTACAACCGCGAGTCCGCTGCCTTAACCACTGGTCCATTGCGCCTCCATAAATATATATATATATAATATATATATATATATATATTTGTCCCTTTTAGCGTGTGGCATGTATGTATAATAATGCCCTCTATATATAAATTTATATATATATATATATATGTGTGTGTGTGTGTGTGTGTGTGTGTGTGTGTTTGGAAGTGTCGCATCACCAAGATTGGAATAAAATTAGTCGGCGAACGTGCTTTCGATCCTACGAATATCCAGCGTTTTGTCACATACGACTACCTGCAGGAATTTATACATTCTGCTAGGAATCCAAACACTAATTGTTCCTCTGCACAACAAACATTCGCTACATTAATAAGTAATCCTTACTACATCATTTTGCAGGTACATTTCACGCAAGAGAAACAACTAACTTACCGCAAAGCTTGAGGGATCCTTTAAAATAAGCACTTGAAGATACTCTTGCTATTGCGGCTACGTACTTTGGGTTAAGTGGCCATCCACATTCTGTGACCTGATACTATAGTTGATTGAGCAACAGACTATTCCTCTTCCAAGCTGACAGAGATTCATTTATTTCTTGATAAGTGTATGCGTGTGCTATTTACGCATAGGTGAATATATAATATATATATATATATATATATATATATATATACCGGAGTAAACACATAAATGTGAAACAAGGTGGAAAAAAGAGTACTCAAATACCAGGAGTAGAGTAATATGCTTTATTTAAAAGCGGCAGAATTCAACAAAACCTGTTACTCGGAGTTTCACGTTCCCGTTCGTCGGACAGTTTTGCTAAAATTTTAACAAAACTGTCCGACGAACGGGAACGTGAAACTCCGAGTAACATGTTTTGTTGAATTTCTGCTGCTTTTAAATAAAGTATATATACATATATATATATATATATATATATATATATATATATAATATATATATATATATATATATATATATATATATATATATATATATACATATAATATATATATATATATTATATATAATTATATATATATATAATATATATATATATATATATATATATATATATATATATATATATATATATATACAGTGTACATTTAAATACATAAAGGATGACCATAAAAAGCCATCTGACTCGCTAGAAGAGTAGTTAAACTACAAACCACTAATAGTTGTAATTCTGAAAGGGAATGAAAAATAAAAACATTTATCCTATTTTTCCTGGACTACGCATAGTTTCAAGCAATCTTTTGTAAATAAAATCATTTACAGTTGGCGATGCTCTCTTCAGCAGGAAGCCAAGGCTAACATATAAATACGAGGCGATGAAGAACATGCCTCGTGTTCATGATATAACTTTTCATGATATAACTTTTCAAAAAACTTTTTCGGCAGTAAATACAAGTGCCGAGTTTCTTTCAAAATTAGCCAAAAAAAACCTTTTATCATTAATTAATAAATATCAGGGTAGCAAAAAAAATTTAGAAAAATTCTTTGCTACCAGTGGTCTATTAGTGGTTTCTAGTGAGTCAGATGGCCTGTTATGGCCATCTCTTATGTGTTTAAATGTACACTGTGTTTTTATATGAATAATATATAGTCTATTGACTAATTTTTTCTTCTCGCTAGACCACGGGTAGCAAAGAATTTTTCTAAATTTTTTTGCTACCCTAAGATTTATTAATATATATATATATGTGTGTGTGTGTGTGTGTGTGTGTGTGTGTGTGTGTGTGTGTGTGTGTGTGTGTGTGTGTGTGTGTGTGTGTGTGTGTGTGTGTGTGTATGTGTGTGTGTATGTGTGTAGTGATTTGATTATATATATATAATCAAATACTATTGGATTTTACTCATAAGGTATTGGAATCTTATATGTATGCCATTCTGCATTTAAAAAATGGATCTACAGATACAATATCCCTACATATCTCACATCTATTTTCTTTTATTTCCTCCACCTCACTCTCTATTTTGTATCTTATCCAAATCAACTATTTCTTAACCATCCTCTCACACCGTCACCGATGAAGGGATATGATAAATATCCTGGAAACAGCTGTAAGACTTTCTATCTATAAATGTTCTAAAATCTACACAGCCTTGGTATTTTATCTCATTACGGAAAAAAAATTTATATATATATACACATATATAAACACACACGCACGCACACGCACGCGCACATACACACACACACACACACACTCACAAACACACACACACGTATATATATATGAATGTATGTATGTGCGCATTTATGCATGTATAGTAATAAGACACACATGACCTCAACAGAGTGCATGTTACCTCTTTGGGAATGTGTGTGTGCGCGCGCGCGTACACGGAAATATGCTACTTTACTTATGGGAAGCATTCTGTATATTTGTGAAAGTGTGTCTGTGTACATATGTCAGTGTTGCTTGATATAACAGTGTATCACGCGTCTAAATAGCGTGTAAAGTTAAGTGTAAATAGTTATACATCAGTCATACATCAGTACATCAGTATGATAAGATCTGAACAAGAAATATTCTTATGACAATCAATCAATAATGTATAAATAAATACACAGTAACATATCCAGGCGCGAAATAATGAGTTACTAAAGACTACATTAGTTGATTGGTATAAATTTCACCATTAGTAGTGTTGTTGTTGTTTTTGTTGTTCTTGTTGTTGTTCTTGTTGTTGTTCTTGTTCTTGTTCTTGTTCTTGTTCTTGTTGGTGGTAGTGGTGGTGGTGTTATTATTGCCGGTGTCACTCACATCTGCGGATGAGCTAATGCGCTGATCTTGATTCTAAGTTATTATAGCGATGCTCGTTACCTCTAATATGACGTATAAATTTCTGCATGATAGACCAGAAGATACTAGTGTCTATGAAATTAACCACCACGAAATGTAAGGTTCTATAGAAATACCCGCAAGTTCGAACGTTGGTGTAGAAATGGTCACTGACAAATGAGTTTCTCTGGATCAGAACTAGACGTAGAAGATTCTATAAAGCAAACTTTCAGATCTGAGGCTCTGCTCAACTAACTTTGAAGTAATAGTTCATATGGAATTGACTGCAATGGATTCGAAGAATCGTTAGACCCTCGGACAAAATGCCTACATAGTCACCTGACTGGCTCGAAATAGCAACAAAACATCTTCCCCTAATTTATCCCCAACCGTGTTGGAAAGAACGGGGCGCATGTTGTCATTTATTGCTGCAAGAATACGGCTTGATATTTTCAAAACACTTTTACATGTAAATGCGCCAAATATTTTAATGACTGAGAGAAGACACTACAGTCTCCATGACTCATCTTAAGAACTTTGAGAGCTGTATGAAGAAGGGAAGAGGCCTAGAAGTTTGCAACTGAGTATACACTGCGAAAAAGTACCGAGGAGTCTGGTAGTGTCCAACAAGGCGACAGATTAAGGCGTCCACCCAAAGCAGGAACATTTCCTCTAACAGGTTCACACACACATTCTACAGTTGCCAAATTTCTCTCAAAATGCGTAGGTGAAACCGAATCTAAACGATAAGACGCAAGTGTGCCAAACCTTTGCATTTGGAGAACGATTTTAAACACATACCATTTGAAAATATCTTTAAAATCATGATGATTTAGAAATTCAATACTATTGCGTTGAAACGTGAGAAAAAAAACATTTCGTATAGGTTTATTACAAAATAGAGGGGAATTTTATATATTGAAATCGGAACTCAAAAAGTATTTTCATTACGACTATAAGTACAATGATATTTCTCTCAATTGACAGATTTTCCCTCCATCAGAGAAGTTCGTATCATACCTACTACCTAACGAAACAATAGTCAATTATTCAGTCTATATTTGAGCAATAAACTAAGTGAATTGCTAAGCTGTCGTTTATCCAATTTCAATTGCAAAATTGACACCATACAAAATGAAGCTCACCTCAAAAAACGGCTGTTGAGGAAAGTGTATGGTTAAGTCAAACACATGTGATGCGTTAGATGTGTAAACTGGCAGAGTCGTTAGTGGTTAGAATGCCTCACGGTGTTTGTTTCGCAAAGGCTCGCTTTACCTTTCTTTCTTTCGGGTCGATAAAAAGTACCAATGCAAGGTGGGTGTTGGTAGATCAGTAAAAGGATCGGGCGAAATGCCATGTGGTCTCTATCCCAGTTCTTCATGTCCTGGCTGAAAGGTCTGCGATGACATAGGTACTCTATCGGTTGAAGTCGGCAGCCTTTTCCTATCTCTCAATCAGTGGCGGGAGGAGTGGATACTTGGATGTACGAGCAACTGCTAGTCTTCTTCCCAAAATCTTGACCAATCCTGCACATACATGCAATAATAATGTTGTCAGTCGTTGTCTACGATGACCTAGGGCGTCACACGTACAAATGCATTGACCGACGGATGTCCGACACGAATGCCGACTACCAAGCTCTCATTCCACCAGACACAAACTAAATTTAACTACAAAAACGCACCTCCCAGTAGTCTTTTACAAAAAAAAACGAGACCATATTGAATACTGAGTTCCATTACCTGATTAATTGATTACTTTTCTTCATTATTTATACACTAACATAAAGCAGTTAAGTATTTTCCATCTGAAGATTGCTTGTCTTGTCACTGCTATTCACTCTTAGAACTTAGGATATTTCTAAACCCAACTAACTTCACAAAATAGTCGGCTTACTATTCAACGTTAGCTTTCCAGTCGTTTAACTAACCGATAGCATACACCTCTCGCACGCGCACACTCACGCGTGCATGCACACACGCACGCACACACACACAGACGCACACACTCACACATACATACATACATACATACATACATACATACATACATACATACATACATACATACATACATACATACACACATGCATACATTCATACATGCATATGTATGTACGCAGGTAAATATGTGTGTATGTGTTATAAACATTTACAAGGTCCCATAGAAACGAATAATATTACGGTTAAATATTAGTTGACAATGCTATAATCCTTTATGGAATACCCCCCCCCCCAAAAAAAAAGGGGATTATCTGTGGAAACTTTATTATTTCTAAAATAGGAACCAAATATGATCACTGCGTACATAAAATAGATCATTTCGGTGCTGACGCTTTGACCAGTTATAACAGTTTTTCTATTATACTGTACCATTTAATGAAAAGTGCATTAATAACTTGCGAATAAAGCTATCATATCATTTCAATGATGAGACCGAAAACGTCGTGGAATATTGAGCCTAGAGAACGTTATTGCTGCCAACTAAACATAAAGGAGTAATTAAAATATGAAAAATCCTTAATAAAACATATTATATTCATATAACATTGTCATGATTTTAATGCAACAAGTTTGAACCAGAACCAGCTTCCATTTACACAATTGTGTGGCCTATTGCCCATTTTTATGAGGGGTAGCCAGAACAAGACACATACCAGGCATTCCATTCTTTTCCCAAATCAAGGAGGCGAGCCCTGTTTTATGCTCGAGTCAAGGCATAGAATGCAACCCCCAATATCAGCAGCGGGGCCCGACAGCAAATGCTGGTTTACTCACGCCGCATCATGCTGGTTCCGTACCCCTTTGAGCAACATCAAATTCACTCATCCGTCCACAAACATTCTCCAAGCTTTCCTATCATTTATAAACTCTCTTGTCTCTCTCACTCCAACACATCTACCCACCAAAGCCTTCCTCCCTCCATCCATCCACACAAACCGAGGTCTGCCTCTGGTTCTGCTGCCTACCACTTCTGCCTTCATCACCTTCCTTACCATCCGCTCTTCATCTATCCTCTCCATGTGGCCAAAATATATTTATAGGATGATTTAGATTGCAATATTACTAGTATTTACATTTCCATGTACAGAACTATATATCAGAAAAATCAAAGCTGTGAAGATAATTCGTGTATTATAATCAAACTTCCTTTCTACTGAGCTCCATAGTTACAAAGGGCAATTTCTGAAACTATTTATATCATCTCAAGTGTCTCAGTGAAGATTATGGCTGGATTAACCCAAGCAGGTATTTTTCGTTGGTCTTTACCTCACTAAATATTCATACAGTTCTGTATATAACTGATGAAGTGAAATCAGCAAATGAATCCGGTGTGATTCGCAGCATAGTCACGCACAGTGGTTAAGAGTCATGTACATTCTCACTGTTTTCCAAATGTCCCAATACGTTTTAACGCAAACTCGTATGTTTTCAAAAAGTGGCCATAAATGTGTCAAACCATGTTTTAAGGAAAATGTCAAGGTTTTACCATCTAGATCAATGATTCTCAACAGGCGTCCATACGACCCTTGTGAGTTCCTACAAGATCTTGGGGAATCCACACAAGCAAAATAATAAATTGGAGCTCTACAGTAGTATTTCCATCGAGTCCATGGAAAAAAGTTTGCTTTGAATGTATTTATTGCAAAGAACAGCTTGATTTCTTTCTGTGTCATTATATATAGTTAAGGCTACACAAGATAATGCGTGAAAAACATAATAGAATTTTGAGAGAAGCATCTATAAAACTAGTTTATAA
>NC_042999.1:70941298-70948868 GCF_006345805.1 Octopus sinensis | reverse complement strand
ATGCGTATAATATATAGACTTCATTATGTGTATGCATGTACATATCCGTATGTATGTGAATACATGTGTAGACTAGGTCGAGCAAACCGCAGAAGCAGCATTGAATACATGAATTATATATTTTCGTTATATTTTTAATGGTCAGAAAGTTATAAGAGTTAATCAAATGTCGAGGATTTCGTGCGTGTGGTACTTATAACACTTAACGGAGAATTGATCGGTCTGGAGAGAAATAATCTATGGTGGTTGTAAAATATTTGGAAAACGGAAAATCAGATACTCTATCTCGAAACGAGAGCTTCAAAAACAGAACTTGACCCCAATCCCAGACACTTTTCAATTGGAACATGTTTGTAATATCTGCAGTAGTGTATGTTTATCTGAGCCTGGATCTGCTAGTTCATATGAGATCTCATGACAGCAAACAATTGCAGGTAGATTATTTACGACGACTGACCAAATTTTGAATTCAAAACTACTACATATCCTTGTGAAAATGCACACCATTCCCTAACTGTCTATGAGAGCATCTTCAGTCAAAGTTTGCTAAAACCTATCGATATTTATACATAAAAAAACCTCACGTCAATATATGTATATGTATGTGAGTTCATGCCTGTATATACATACAGGGGTTGGGCAAAATAATGGAAACACCTAGCATTATAGCATTATAATTTTGAAATATCTATAAAACCGTCAAAAGCTTGTTTATTTTTGTTTTTTTATGTATTATTAGTGTTGCTTAATGTGTTTTGCTAAAATTGCTGTTTCTTTTCAGATATCATTAGAAAAAGGTAATTAAAATTCATTAAAATGACAGATCTATCGGACTTTCAAAAAGACCAAATTGTTGGTGCTCGTATGGCAGGTGCAAGCATAACAAAAACAGCCGAAACGTTTGGTGTATCGAGAAGTACTGTCTCGAAAGTAATGATAGCCTTTGAGAAAGAGGGAAAAACTTCCTCGTCGAAACGAAACTCCCGAAGAAAACAAAACTTTCAAATAGGGACCTTCGGACTCTTACGCGAATTGTTAGAAAGGATCACAAAAGTACAGCTCCCAAAATTACTGCAGAGCTTAATGACCACCTCGGGAATCTAGTTCACACAAAAACTGTTCACCGGCAGCTGCACAAATCCGGATTTCACGGGAGGGTTTGCAATCAGAAAACCACTACTTTCAAAAACAAACGTCGCAAAGCGTTTAGAGGAGTAAAAACCTACAGAATTGGTTATTTTCTCGGACGAGTCATCCTTTATCTTATTTCCGACCACCGGCCGAGTATACGTGTGGAGACAGCCAAAAGAAGCATTTGACCTAGACTGCCTTCTTCCAACTGTTAAACATGGAGGAGGATCTGTAATCTAGGGGGCTATATCTTGGAAATCCGCCGGCCCAATGGTTTCCCTTCATGGCAGAATTAATAGTCAAGACTATTTAAGCATTTTATATGATCAAATTCATCCTATGGTTGCGTAACTGTTTCCAGAGGGAAACGCAATCTTTCAGGATGATAATGCACCAATTCACACAGCTAAAGTTGTTACTGAATGGCACGAGGAACATTCTAGTGAAGTTGAACATCTTATCTGGCACCACAGTGCCAAGATCTCAATATTATTGAACATTTGTGGTACATTTTAGAAAAACAAGTAAGGAGTCGATATCCTCCACCATCATCACTACAAGAACTGGAGACGGTTTTAGCTGAAGAATGGACAAAAATTCCTTTGGAAACAATTCAAACTTTGTAGGAGTCCATACCTCATAGAATTCAAGCTGTAATTACTGCCAAAGGCGGTCCTACCCCGTATTAAAATAAATTTGTTTGAAATTTTGAAATTTCCATTGTTTTGTCCAACCCCTGTATGTATATATACATTCTCATATATATATATTTGACTATATATGTGTGCATTTATTTGTGTGTGTGCACGCGTGCGCGTATGCTTCTGCCTACATAAATAAATTAACTAAATAATATTTAATCACACTGTATGTCGTCATTGTAAATATGTATTATATATATATATCTATAGATATAATATATATATATATATATATATATATATATATATATTATTTTATTTATTAGGGAATAAAAATTCCGGCATCACAGGATTCAAATAAATTGAATTATTCTCGATAAGGAAATATATGTTATTTAGAGAAGAAGTCCCCATGCAATTTGGATTTGATGAATTGCATGGGGACTTCTATCTCTAGATACTATAATATATATATATATAATATTATATATATATAGAGAGAGAGAGAGGAGAGAGAGAGAGAGAGAGATAGTGTTGTGGTGTATTTCTTATTCTAGTGTCGTTTTGTGTCTGTATGGTGGTTGGGTCTGGTATTAGGATATTGTTGGTGTGTTCTGTTTTTGGTGTAATCTATTTCATAGACGCGTTGTCTGTCAGCTTGTTCCCTGTTAAGATCTTGCGTGGTTTGAAAATGTTGGTTGTGGGTGATTTCTGTTTCTATTGTATGGGAATAGTTGGGGGTTGTTGTGGGTTGCTTGGTTTTTTCTTTTTATTTTTTGTAATTTTCTTAGGAAGGGATTATTTGCACCTAATTCATTTTTGAAAGTGAAGTATATCTTGGAAGAAATCGTTGCTTTTTCCCAGCGCAGAGAGAATTTCTCTCTTCTTTTTTCACAGGTATCTTTCCAATGATTTATGATATTTTCGAGGGGTTGTCCCTCGTAATGTTTTTGTATTATATTGTGCATCTCCTCGTCGATGCTTGTTAAATTTTTCATCATTGTGGAGCCCTAAGTTTTAATAGTTTCTATTTCTGACCTTAAATTGGATGAGCTGACTTTTCTAATAGTTCTCTTGTCCGTCAGGCTCGTTAGGAATTATTTTATCTGGAATTTGCGTGGGAGGACAATTGGGGTTGATTTTCATCCATCCCTCGTATATATCTGCTTTGTTGAAATTTTTTATCATGTTCCAGAAGGCGAGTTTTCTATTGTGCAGTTTGTATTCCAAATGTTTCCTATTTTTCTTTTTGCTGGTTTAATTTGAGTGCGTATGATGTCCTGGGTGTTTCATTTGGTGTGTTGTTTTTGTCGGATTTGTTGATGAAAATTGAATTTGTGTTGTGTATAACAGTTGTAAATCCTTACTAAACCTGGTCAGTATAGCGAGTTGTATCATTTTTTACTTTTTACTTTCCCGGGCGAGTAGGTTTTGGTCCTCGATTTTGTTGTTTAAGGTATGAGCTGTGCATTAATACTTTTAAGTTCTTTAGTATGTCCTCATTTGTAGTTTTATCCGGTATTAGTCTTCTGTGGCATTTCGGTCTCACGTGTTTAATATATAGGTGAGAAAGTTGGTGTGTGAAAGAACGTGGTTGAATATATAGAAAATAGTAAAAAGTGAAAAAACTACAGAAGGCTTGTTTTAAAAGGTTAAAAAATATATATTTGAGTCATTATGTCTGAAGAATGTTATAAATTTTTTTGCATACAATGACATAGTTTTTGAAGAAATGACCGGTTTCGCGTTCAGCTTTTCAAATTTCTTACATCGTTATGTTTACGTTGAGAAGAGTGAAGGAGAGAGTTCTAGATAAGGGGAGGTAATAAGTGATTTATATATATATATAGTGTAGTTTCAGCTCAGAGCTGTGATCATGCTGGGGCACCGCCGTTTTGATACACTATTATTACTGAGATCCTCCTCTAATATGTGGCACTTGGTGAAGAATGGAGTTTGATGTAGCTACCCTCATTTGCACCTCTTGCTGTGAGGTAGGTTCGTCTGGGACTCTCGACAGGAAGAGGTCCAGCCTTGATTTTAAAACGCCTACATCTACTTTGTGCAGGTCCCTCAGGCTTTTTGGGAGAATATTAAAAAGCTGTGTGCCCCTGAAATCTAGGCTGCTGCAGTAACTGGTCCTGAAGTGATTTGGCATTGCTGGGACTTTGGCACCGTGCAAGTGTCGACCCGTTCGGGCATTGGTGTAGCTGTCAATACCAAAATTTGTACAATTCTATCCGGGATCTTCCAGATGTATATTACTGCATAACTCTCCTGCTTTCGCTCCAGGGAGTAGAGTCTTAGCTGTTTCAGCCTTTCTCAATAGATGAGCTGTTGCAAAGAGATGGTCTTTGTGAAGCTTCGCTGGATTGCTTCAAGGTCTGCTGTTAATTTTACACTGTTGGGTGACCATAGCTGTGAGCAGTAATCCAGACGGCTGAGAATGAATGTCCTCCAGAGGACAATCATGGTTTCCTTATCTCTGGTTCTGAATATTCTCAGGATCCAACCAGCCAGTCGTCTGCACTTTGTCGCCATACTGGTAATATGCTCTTGGAAAGAGGTATCATCACTCATGTCGATACCCAGGTCCCTCACTGATTTAGGCTCTGGGATTGTAATTCCTTGTGGACCAGTGTACTCTGTAAGTTGCATATTCAGTTTTGGACACTGGTAGTGCAGGGCTTGGAAATTTTCAGCATTGAACTGCATATTATTATCCTCAGCCCGTCTGTAAATTGAGACCAACTCCTGCTGCAGATATGCAACACATCGCTGGGGTTCTGTATGTATATATATGTATATATATGTGTGTGTGTGTGTGTGTGTGTGTGTGTATGTATGTATATGTATATGATAATAATATATATATATATTATATATATATATATAATATATATATATATAATATAATGTATAATCTATACGACGATATATATATGTATGTGTGTGTGTAAGTATATATATATATATGTGTGTGTGTGTGTGTGTGTTGTTCATCATGTCACTCTCAAAACATTAATGATTCGAGCTGTCTCGTAACGTTTTTCATCTACTTCTATTAATTTCGATATGCAAGATTATACATAGATATTTACATTAATATGTATGCTCCGCATTATACAATAAAATTGTATATTCACAAATTGATACAAATAAAGAGAGCTAACTCATCATATCACAATAACATCATGGTTACATCAATATATGTATACTCATGTATTAAACGATTATATATCTATATCACATCTGTATCTAAGTATATTATATATATATATATATATATATATATATAATATAGATATATATATATACATATACATCCATAATTATAGATATACACTCAACACTGTACATACGATTATATCTAATATGCATCACGATTTATGCACATATAATGTATAATCATGTATCTATATATATATGTGTGAGTGTGTGTGTGTGTGTATGTATATGTGTGTGTGCTTATACAGACAGACAGGCAGGCAGGCAGGCAGACAGACAGACAGACAGACAGACAGATAGATAGATAGATAGAGAGAGAGAGAGAGAGAGATAGATAGATAGATAGATAGATAGATAGATAGATAGATAGATAGATAGATAGATAGATAGATAGATAGATAGATAGATAGATAGATAGATAGATAGATAGATAGATAGATGGCGTACGGGACAAAGCGGGGGTGCAGGAATATTTTGTCCATCTATAATAAACATTTCAACAACTTCATCATACTTTAGAAATCCTAGATGAGTGTCCAAAAGCGAAATAAAGTTAAGATTAATGGTTTAGACAGTCATCAATAAGATTTATTTGAAGTCTCGAACACTTATTCTATTACCTGATAATGTCTGTAAAGCATCATGTAAACTATAAATATGTTTCCAATATGAATATTCAAAACCAACAAAAAGCTGGTTTCGATAAACCTGCCATAACAGAGCTGAAAGTAGGCAAACAAATTTAGCTTTTGCATATGAAAATAGTTGTGTGCTTCTATAGAAATAATTACTTAAATACCACACACACACACACACACACACACACACACACACACACACACACACACACACACACACACACACACACACATATATATATATATATAATTTTCTCTCCGTTTGTTTCTGTGTTCCTTTCTGTCGAAGAGCGTAGGCTAGAAACGTAAAAGACTTTCTCATTTCCCGAGCGT
Organism: Octopus sinensis; assembly: GCF_006345805.1. Taxonomy (NCBI): domain Eukaryota; kingdom Metazoa; phylum Mollusca; class Cephalopoda; order Octopoda; family Octopodidae; genus Octopus; species Octopus sinensis. The sequence continues at coordinate 70,942,897 of NC_042999.1, read as the reverse complement.
TAAAGTAATATATGTATTTGTTGTTTGCACACACCGCCTTCGTCTTTTGTTTTGTTTTTGTAAATTCTCACTAATATATATATATATATATATATATATATATATATATATAATATTATATATATATATATATATATATATATATATATACTATACATACATATATACATATATATATATATATATATATATATATATATATATAATATTATATCTATATATATATCTATATATATATATATTATATAAATAATACATAAATATTAGATTAGATTTCATTTTTGTTCCTATTTTTATACAGGAATATATATATCAGCCGCATTTTACCATATGTCCAGACAGAATGTGAAAAAATTTCATAAACAAGCATCAAGCCAACTTCATAAAACACAAAGGCTAAAATCCTTTTTTACTAACCAAATCGTTACACCTAGAGAACACCAAATTGTTACACCAATGACAAACATATAGACATACAACCTTTATAGTGACAAACATATAGACATACAACCTTTATCCAAAGTGAACATCAAAGCACCAGATAAACGATTTTCTCTATTAACAAAAGAACGACATGCCTGACTAATAACCCCCACCTTACAATAAATACCCAAAAGCAAGAAATACCAAAAACAAGATATACCCAAAATAACAAAACATTAAGTAAAGAAATGTAGGTGTTTCCTAACACCCTAGTCACATTTGTGACAATTACAATTCTCCTTTTTGGTGAAGCATTGCAAATGGTGTTATATCAATTTTGTATATACATATATCTAGATAGATATAATATATATAATATATAATATATAATATATATACTCTCTTTTACTCTTTTTTACTTGTTTCAGTCATTTGACTGCGGCCATGCTGGAGCAACGCCTTTAATCGAGCAACTCGACCCCCGGACTTATTCTTTGTTGGTAAGCCCAGTACTATTCTCTATCGGTCTCTTTTGCCGACCGCTAAGTAACGGGGACATAAAACACCCCAGTATCGTTGTCAAGCAGCTAGGGGACAAACACAGACACACAAACACACACAACCACACACACCACATATATATATATACATATATACTACGGGCTTCTTTCAGTTTCCGTCTACCAAATCCCTCACAGGCTTTGGTCGGCCCGAGCTATAGTAGAAGACACTTGCCCAAGGTGCACGCAGTGGGACTGAACCTGGAACCATGTGGTTGGTAAACAAGCTACTTACCACACAGCCACTCCGCGCCTATATATATATTATATATATATATATATATATAATATATATATATATATATATATATATAATATATATATATATTATATATATATATATAATATATATAGATATATATATATATCTATATATATATATATATACCTGTATACATAAACACGTGTATATAATAATACATATATTGAGCACATACCACACACACATTATATATATATATAATATAATATATATATATATATATATATATCCATATATTTGTGTGTGGTGTGTGTAGATTCAGAGAGGGATTAAGGCAAGAGTGAGGAGTGCAGAGTGAATCAGAGGGTCATATGCAAGGAAATTCATACCAGGGAATGTAATGAAAATTTCATC